>NC_140154.1:1658241-1747207 GCF_964035555.1 Netta rufina
TCCCTGTTCCCATCCCTGTCCCCATTCCTGTCCCTGTCCCCATCCCCAATCCCATCCCCGTCCCCTGTCCCCATCCCTCGTCCTCTTCTGTCCCCATCCCCATCCTTGGCAACCCCAACCCCATCCCTGTCCCCATCCCTGTCCCTTTCTGTCCCCATCCCCAGTTCCCCCCAGCCCCATTCCCGGTTCCTCCCCACCCCATCCCCTCTCCATCCCCTCCTGTCCCCGTCCCTGCTCCATCCGTGTCCCAGCCCCAATCCTTGCCCCTGGTCCCCATCCCTGACCCTGGTCCCTTCTGTCCCCATCCCTGTCCCCATCCCTGTCCTGTCCCTGTCCCCCCACCCCCAGCCTGGGTCCCGTCCCGTCCCCGTCCCCGCTCCTCAGTTTGTGTCCCCCCAGGGTGATTGGGGCCAGGCCCTTGGTGCCCCCAGCTTCCCCTGTCCCCTGTCCCCTGTCCCCTCCCTCCAGTCCTGTCCCTTCCCCAGCTCTTCCCCTTTTGCCTTTTCTCTTCCCGTCCCTTTCACTCCCTTTTCCTTTTCCTTTTCCTTTTCCTTTTCCTTTTCCTTTTCCTTTTCCTTTTCCTTTTCCTTTTCCTTTTCCTTTTCCTTTTTCCTTTTCCTTTTCCTTTTCCTTTTCCTTCCCCTTCCCCTTCCCCCTCCCCTTTCCCCCTTCCCCCTTTCCTCTTTCTTTCCCCTTTTCCTTTTCCTTTCCCCCTTTTCATTTTCATTTTCCCTTTCCTTTTCCTTTTTCCCCCTTCCCTTTCCCTTTCCCCTTTCCCCTTTTCTTTTTATTTCCTTTTCTTCTTCATTTAATATATTTATTTCTCTCTTCTCTTCTCTTCTCTTCTCTTCTCTTCTCTTCTTTCTCTTCTCTTCTCTTCTCTTCTCTTCTCTTCTCTTCTCTTCTCTTCTCTTCTCTTCTCTTCTCTTCTCTTCTCTTCTCTTCTCTTCTCTTCTCTTCTCTTCTCTTCTCTTCTCTTCTCTTCTCTTCTCTTCTCTTCTCTTCTCTTCTCTTCTCTTCTCTTCTCTTCTCTTCTCCTTTTCTCTTCCCTTTTTTCTCTCTCCCCCTTCCCCTTCCCCCCCCGTTTCCCCCTCTCCCCCCGCTCCCCCTTTCCCCTTCCCATTTCCCCTTCCCATTTCCTTCCCCTCCCGCCCTGCCCCCGGCCCCCCCGGCCCCCTGGCCCCCCCCCCGGCCGAGGGGCGGTTCGGGGCAGGGCTCCCGGCCCCCGGCCCCGGCCCCCGGCCCCGGTCCGGCACAGCCGCGGCACAGCGGGGGCGGGCGGCGGCGGCGCTGCCTCCTGCACCGGACCCCGGAGCCCCCCGGAGCCCCCCGGAGCCCCCCGAGCCCCCCGAGCCCCCGGGGTCGCCCCCCGACCCCGGCATCCCCGGCACCCCCGGGCACCCCCGGGCACCCCCGGGCATCCCCGGGATCCCCGGTACCGGCACCGTCCCGGCTCGCCCCCGGTGCCGCCCCCCCCCCCCCCGACCCTCCCTCCGGTCGCCCCCTCCTCGTTTTAGCGGTGACCCCGAGCTCGGAAAACCCGGAGAGCGGTAAGGACGTGGGGACATGGGGACATGGGGACATGGGGACATCGGGATATGGGGACATTGGGATATGGAGACTTGGGGACTTGGGGATTTGGGGACATTGGGATATGGGAACATTGGGACATTGGGACGTTGGGATATGGGGGACTTGGGGACTTGGGGACATTGGGATGTGGGGATATGGGGACGTGGGGACACGGGGACAGCCCCGCACCAGGCAGCTCTTCAGGACAGGGCAGGGGGACCCTCGGGGACAGGGACCCCCCAGGATGGGGAACCTTGGATATATGGGATTTTGGGGGTATAGGAGCCTTGGGACAGGGATCTCCGAGATACGGGACCCCTGGGGTATGGGAGCCTCGGGGTATGGGACCCTTGGGATAGGATCCCTGGGATACGGGACATTTGGGATATGGGAGTCTTGGGATAGGGATCCCCAGGATATGGGACCCTGAGGATATGGGACCCCTGGGATATAGGACCTTGGGATATGGGACCCTTGGGATAGGGATCCCCAAGACACAGGACCTTCAGCATATAGGACCCCTGGGATATAGGATCCTGTGGGTTACAGGACCCCTGGGGTACAGGACCCATGGGATACAAAACCCTATGGGATACAAAACCCCCATGGGATACGGGACTCCACAGGACAGAGCCCCCGGGGTGGGTGGCATCGGGGCTCGGTGGCTCCGAGGAGCTTTTCAGCCCTGGGATTTGGGGGTCGCTTCCAGATGTGTCCCCCATCCCCGTCCCCGCTGCCACCGGGACCCCCAGGTATGGCACCCAGGGGGACAACGGGGTCCCGAGGCACTGGGACACGGAGCGCTGGGACGTGGTGCTCCGGGACCTGCCGTTGGGGACATGTCTGTCCCCAAAGCTGTGGCACCCTGGCCACGTCTTCCCCTGGCACGGGGCCACCCTGGGACAGCCGGGGCCCTGCGGTGACACGGGGCTGGCACCAGAAGCCACCACGGTCCCTTGGAGCCGTGGGGACCAGGACATGGGGACACCCACGTGGCTTGGGACGGGGACCCGGTGTCCCCCTTCCCCCCCTTGTAGGGCCTGATCCTCCCTCCTGCTGTCCCTGTGCCCACCCTCGGTGTCCCCCCCAGCCCAGCAGGGTCCCCTGCTGTCCCCAGGGAGGGGACAAGGCTGCGGAGGCGAGGGGACAGTGCCAAGTGCCACCTCTGCCACCGGCTGTCCCCTCCAGCTCCACCGTGCGAGCAGGGGGAGCCAGGGCCCGGCCGGGTGAGGGGTGGCCCCCAGGGACCCCCCCCGGGGACCCCCACGTTTGGTGGCCGTAGGATGGAAGGAGCCGGGAGCAGCGGGGATGGGGAAACTGAGGCAGGGGGCCGAGGGGGGTCCCGGTCTTGGGCCACCCGCTGAGGTTGGGGCTGGGGGAAAGGCACCGTGGGGACAGGGACTGGGGGCTGGGGACATGGGGTTGGGGACGAGGAGTCAGGGAATGGGGACAAGGGAGCAGGGATGGGGGTTTGGGGACATGGGATTGGGGTTTGGGGACATGGGACTGGGGACAAGGGAGCACAAATCGGGGACCAGGAGTGGGATTTGGGGACCTAGGAGTGGGATTTGGGGACCTGGGGTCGAGGAAGGGGGATGAGGGACTGGGGGCAGGAACAGGGGCTGCGCTCTGGGGACCGGGGATTGGGAGCAAGGGGCTGGGACCAGGGACCAGGGATGGGGTTTGGGGACCTGACTTGGGGGACCAGGGGACGGATTTGGGGGACTGAGGACTGGGACCACGCTCCGGGGACCAGGAATTGGGGACCAAAAACTGCAACCTGGGGACCAGGGACGGGGAAGCGGGGCCACCCCGACGGCAGGGTCTGCTCCTGGATATTTGGGGGGGGGGGGAGGATAGCAGGGGATGGGGGTCCCAGCAGGGGACAGGGACAGGGCACAGACCCGGGGGGCACGAAGCCACCGCAGCCACCGGCCCCGCAGCAGCCACTCGTGCAGCGAGCTCGCGCCGTTCTCAGCCCGCGGCTCCCCGGGGCGCCGGCCCTGCTCCTAATTCCCGGCGCAAGCGGAGCTGATTTATGGGAGGTTTACACTATTTTAAGCGTGCCTCCGTTAGACGCTCGCCCTGGTTTTAATTACCTCGGCTCTCGCGCAGGGCAGCGTTCCCGGGGCACAGGCCTGGCCCTTGTTATCCTGGAGGGCCGGGAGCGCGCTGCGGCCGCGGCCGGGGCCGGCTTAAAAATAGGAGCAATAACCACGGCAAAGAGGGAAGGGGGAGGAATTAAAAAAAAAAAAAGCAAGAAATGAAATTAAAAAAAAAAAAAAAAAAAAAGCCACAAAGTGGGTGAAAGGAGGGGAAGAAAAAAAAAAATGAAAGGGAAAAAAAAAGCTGGGGGTGCCGGCGGCGGGGGGCAGCTCGTGACGCCCGGTCTCAGCCCGGCGGCGCGGGGCTGCAGCGGCTGCTGAAAGCTCAGGGAGGGAATAAAAGCAGAGGAAGTCGCCGAGGAGGGGGGAGGCCGCAGCGTAATTCGATTAAAAGGCCATAAAGGCAGCAGGAGCCGAGATTGGGAGCGGGGGGAGGCGGCGGGGAGGGGGCTGCGGGGTCCCCGCTGCCGGCACAGCCTCGCTACGAGCCCTCGGAGAAGCCCCTGCTCTGGGGGGGGGGGTGCCCGCAGCAGGAGGGGTGTGGGGGGAAACTGAGGCACGGGGGTGCGGGGAGGGGGGTGGTGGGTGTCCCCGGGGTGCTGGGTGTCGGGGGTGTGGGTGCTGGGTGCCCGTGGTGCAAAGTGCCCATGGGAATGGGTGCCCCGGGGTGCTGGGTGCCCCACTGCACTGGGTGCCCCCAGGAGCAGGGTGCCCCATCACACTGGGTGCCCCCCAGCACCACACACCCCCCAGCACCCCCTTCCCCTCTCTTCTAACCCCCCTTTTTTTTTCCCCTCTTCCCGCAGACCACCATGGCCCCGTGCCCTCGCTGACGGCCGCCCCCTCCGCCAGCACCCTTGGGTGCCCCCGCCATGGGCGACTCCTACACCGCCGCCTTCCCCAGCGGCCCGGGGCTGCTCTCGCCCTCCGCCAGCCCCCAGGCATCGCCCGGTCCTTACGGCCCCGATTACGGCCCCTTCGGGCACCCCTTCCCCGCGCCCGCCGGCACCCAGGAGGTGTTGGGTGCCCCGGTGGTGGTGGCCACCAAGGGGCACCCATCGGGCGACTGCTTGCCGGGCGTCTACCCCTCCCTGGAGATGCCGCACCCCTACGGCTCCTGGTACAAGGGCGGCATCGGCGGGGGGCTACCGGGGGGCTCGGGGCCGGCGGCCCCGGCTTGGTGGGACGTGCACCCCAACGGCGGCTGGCTGGGGGGGCCGGCGGGCGCCGAGGGGCTGCAGGGTTCCCTGCAGGGCCAGCCGGCCCTCAGCCCCCCCCTGCCCGCTTACGGCTCCGATTTCGGGGCTCTCAACCCCCCGCCTTACGCCGGGGGTCCCGGCGCCACCCCGCTCCCCAAAAGCGGCTTGGGGGACGCGGGGGGCAAAGGGCCTCGAGGCGGGGGCTCGCCGGGGACCGGGGGGCGAGCGGCTTGCGACTGCCCCAACTGCCAGGAGCTGGAGAGGCTGGGGGGCGGCGGCGGTGGTGGCGGCGGTGGCGCGGGGGGGCTGAGGAAGAAACCGGTGCACAGCTGCCACATCCCGGGCTGCGGCAAGGTGTACGGCAAGGCCTCGCACCTCAAGGCCCACCTGCGCTGGCACACGGGCGAGCGGCCCTTCGTCTGCAACTGGCTCTTCTGCGGCAAGCGCTTCACCCGCTCCGACGAGCTGGAGCGCCACGTGCGCACCCACACGCGGGAGAAGAAGTTCACCTGCCTGCTCTGCAGCAAGCGCTTCACCCGCTCCGACCACCTCAGCAAGCACCAGAAGACCCACGCCGAACCCGGGCCGCCCAAAACGGCCGGGGGGGCCGCCGAGCAGCAGCAGCAGCAGCAGCAGCAGCAGCAGCCCCCCGCCTCCCCTCGCCGCCCCGCCGCCGCCTCGCCGGACAAGGACGCCGGCAGCCCCGAGGCCGGCAGCTTGCTGGAGATCTGAGCCCCGAGCCTTCCTCCTCCTCCTCCTCCTCCTCCTCCTCCTCCTCCTCCTCCTCCTCCTCCTCCTCCTCCTCCTCCTCCTCCTCCTCCTCCTCCTTTTTCCCCTCTTCCTCCTCCTCCTTCCTCTTCCTCCTCGCCGGGGATATTTATTTCGGGGTCCCCCCCCCCCCCCCCGGGGCCGGCAGCCGCTCCCCGTTATAAATTATAATTTATGTCTTAAATTATGGCGAGGGGCGCGGGGCGGGGGCTCGCCGAGCGCCGGGGGGAGCGCCGGGGGGGGATTTTTGGGGTGAGCGCCCCCTTTTTCTCTCCCCCCCCCCCCCTTTTCTCGCCTCGCCGGCTGTCTTGGCCCCGCACAGAGCTCAGGGACAGGGTTTGCCCCTTCTCCTCCGCCTCGTTAGCACGCCCAGGTCGTTAGGCGCTGATGTACCCCCCCCCCTCATTAGCTGGCTACCCCCCCCCCCCCCCCCCAAAAAAAAAATAAATAAAAGCAATAAAGGGATCAACCAGGAGCAACGGCAGCGTGGTGCCCCCGTCCCTTCCCTGGGGGGAAACTGAGGCACGCGGGGACGTGGCTGCGGGGGGGGACCCGGCCCCACAAAGTGCCCCCAGCCCCCAGGGGATGTCCCTGCTCGGGGTCACCACAGCATGAGCAGTGCTGGGGACGATCCCGTTGTGTCCCCTTGTCCCCCGTCCCCGCGTCCTGGTGGCCCCGTGTCGCTGTGCCCTCGTCCCTCTGTGTCCCCATCGCCCCGTGGCCCCGGGTCCCAGTGTCCCCATGTCCCCATTCCTTGCGTCTCCCCATTCCCAGCACCCTGCGGTCCCACGTCCCCGTAGCCCTGTGACCCCGTGTCCCTATTGCCCCGTGTCCCTTCATCCCCATAACCCTACGTCCCCCTGTCCCCGTGTCCCCATAGCCCCGTGTCCCCATGTCCCTGCATCCCCATGTCCCCAGGCTCAGGGACCACCCAAGCCCCTTTTGGGGTCCCATCGGGGTCCCCCACCTGCAGTGACCACGTGGGCACATCCCACACACGTGTGCCCCCCCAGCCCCGTGTCCAACAGCCCCGGGGACATCCATGCATGGGAACACGCGACCCCACGCGTGTGAGGTGCCCCGTGCCTCAGTTTCCCCACGGCCGGTGGGGGACACTCGGTGACGGTGTGGGGCCGAGGACCCCCAGATTTTGGGCACCGCGGGCTGGCAGCACCCCCACACCCCCCCCCCCTCTTCACCGAGCAACCCCAGCGCCTTGGGTTCCTGCCAGGGCTTTGAAGCACCGAGCCCCATTTTGGGGCTTTTTTTGTGTATTTTTATTTTTTCTACAAAACCCAAAAAAGCCACGGAAAAAGGCAGAGGAAGGCGGAAGCGGCCTCGTGCTCGGCCGCCTCCCATCCCAGCGCCCACGGGGCCGGCGGCGGGTCCCCGTGCCAGCGTGGCGGGGCCCCGGGTGCCACCACCCCCGGCCACGTGTGCCACCGCGCGCTGAGTCACCGCGCCTGGCAGGGACCCAGGGGTGCTGGGGGGAAACTGAGGCACGGGGACGTCCCCAGCCATGGTGACGCGGTGCCACGGCGGGTGACAACGCCATCCCCAGGCTGGCTCTTCCACCTCCTCGGGCCTTGAATTCGGGGTGGCGGGTGCCAGCTTGCACGAGGACCCCCCAGCACTGATCCCCCGCTAGACACAAGTTGGCTTTTTTAGGGGTTTTTCCCCCCAAAACGCTGCTCGCTGTGGGTGGGCCGGTGCCAACGGGCGCCGAGCGCATCCGGCTGCGTCCCCGAGCCAAACCCCAACCGGAGCCTCCCCAAACCACGGGGAGCCCAAACCCACCCTCGCCCCGCTCTGACAGCCCCCCAGAGCCCCCCACGGCGGCGCGAGGTTTCCCAAACCTCCAGGGTGTGTTGGGGGGGGGATTTTTTTTAATTTTTTTTTTTTGGGGGGGGGTTCGGCTCCAACCGCCGCGTCCCAGCGAAGGGAAGCCGCGAGGCCACGCCAGCCCTGCGGTGGCTCTGATGTCTTCCAGCGATCGGCGCCGTCCAAATCGTTGTCTCCTATCAAACCCCGCTCGCTCCGTAACGGGTGAGGAATGCAGGGCCTCCCGCCGCAGCCCCCTCCGCCAGAGCGTTTATTTAATATCCTGAAAAAATTAAAATAACTTCTGCGGCCGCTAAGGCAAACACAGAGATAAATATAATAAAAGCGAGCCGAAAACGGGAGGGAAGGAAAATGAGAGCCCACGAAGAGGAGCTGGGAGCGCTCCAAGCCCGAGGGGCTGGGCTGGGGGGAGCGGGGCGGGCACGGCACCCCTGGGACCCCAGTAGGGGGTGTTCCCATATAGGAACCCCTGGGACCTCAATAGGGGGTGTTCCTATATGGGAACTGACGGGACCTGGGCACCCCTGGGACCCCAGTGGGGGATATTCCCATATAGGAACCCCAATAGAGGGTGTTCCCATATGGGAACCTCTGAGACCCCAATAGGGGATGTTCCCACATGGGAACCCACTGGACACGGGCACCCCTGGGACACCAATAGGGCTAATTCCCATAGGGGCACCCATGGGACCTGGGCACCCCAATAGGGGAGCGTTTCCATATGGACACCCATGGGACCTGGGCACTCCTGGGACCCCAATAGAGGGGTGTTCCCATACAGCACCCACAGCACGTGGGCACCTATGGGACCCCAACAGGGGATATTCCCATAGAGGCACCCCTGGGACCCCAATAGGGGGGTGTTCCCATACAGACACCCCTTGGACCGCAGTGGGGGGGTGTTCCCATAAGGGCACCCATGGGACCTGGGCACCCAGCGGACCCCAATACGGGGCTGTTCCCCTACAGGCACCCATGGGACCCGGTCCCGCAGGAGACCCCGGGACGGGGGTGGTCCCGCGCAGTCCCCCACGTGCAGGGGGCGCGCCGCCGGCCCCCACGTGCCGCTTTCCCGCCCCCGCGGCGGCGCGCCGCCTCCCTTAAAGGGGCAACGCCATCGTGATGGACCCCCCCAACTATTTCTCATCTCCCGTTGCAGCGCGGGGTGCCCCGAGCGTCCCGTACAGAGCTCGGATGGGGAGAGAAAACAACCGGGAGAGGAGCCCGGTGGGAGCGGGGCGCCGGCCCCGCCGTGCTCCGGGAACTCTCAAGGGGCCGCGGCCGCTTTAAGGCCCCCCCCACCCCCACCGGGGAGCGCGCGCGGAGCCGTTTGGGACTCGCGGGGAACCGGCGGCGGGAACGGGAACGGGAACGGGAACCGGTAGGGATGGGAACGGGACCGGCACCGGGGACGGGGAAGGGACCGGGAAAGGGCCGGGGCCGGGGCCGGGGCCGGGGCCGGGGTAGGACCGGGGCCGGGACCGGGACAACGGCACCGGGGAAGGGACCGGGAACGGGGCCGGGAGTGGGGAAGGGGAAGGGGAAGGGACCGGGCCTGGGACTGGGACCGGGAAAGGGCTGGGACAGGGGCTGGGGTAGGGGTAGGGGCGGGACCGGGTCCGGGACCGGGGTCGGGGGACCGGGACCGGGAAAGGGGCGGGAGTGGGACCGGGAATAGGGCTGGGGACTGGGGCCGGGGACCGGAGACTGAGGACGGGGCTGGGGCAGGGGCAGGACCGGGTCCGGGGTCGGGACACCGGCACCGCGGAAGGGACCGGGAATGGGGCCGGGAACCGGGACCGGGGACCAGAGACTGAGGACGGGGCTGGGGAAGGGCTGGGGACCGGGACCGGGACGGGAGAAGGGGCTGGGACAGGGACAGGACCGGCACCGGGGCAGGGCTGGGGACCCGGTACCAGACCGGGACCAGAACCAGGGACCCGGTACCGGCACCGGGACCATGACCGGGACCGGTGTCTCCTCTCCCCACAGGCCCCAGCTCAGGATGTGCTCCCTGGGGCTCTTCCCCCCTCCGCCACCCCCGGGCTCGGCCACCCTGTACGAGCTCAACAACGTCCTGGTGTGCGGCCGCCTGTGCGAGCCGCTGCCGCTCGCCTTCCAGAGCCAGGTGAGACCCCCCCGGGGTGGGCTACCGGTGGCCCCCCCTCCCCGTGCCCCGTGCCCTGCTCACGGTGCCCGGTTTGTGCCCGCAGCTGGCGGGGCTGCCAGCCCTCAGCCTGCCCAAGGACGGCCTGAAAGCACCGGGCCGGCTGGAGCACGGCACCCGGCCGGCCTTCATCCACCACCGAGAGGCTCTGTGGAAGCGCTGCATCAACGCCTGGTGAGCCCCAGCACCACCGGGGGGGGGTTACGACCCCCGGGGGGTACGGCCCCGTGCTGCTGTTTCGCCCGGTGGCTGCCCCCAGCCCCGTTAAACGTGACCTGGAGGCTCTTTTCTTGGAGATGTGCCCTGCTTTGGGGCTTTTCCGTGCCGGGGGGTGAATCCCCAGCTCGCTAAATTGGGGTTTTGTGGTGTAAAAGGGAGCTCGGAGCAGCTGGGGCGGGTTCTGGGGGGCTCAGGGCCTTGCAGCGGGCACGGGGAGGTGACCCGGGAGCAGGTTTGGGATGGGGACGCGTCCCCACAGCCATGTCTGGGGGAGGCTCACGCGGCTTTCCCCCGCAGGCGGGACGCGGGGCTGTGCGGGCTGCTCAAGGAGATCGCCAGCGCCGAGGAAGAGGAGGGTGAGTGGGGGGCAGCTGGAGGGGCCGGGGCATCTCCGGGGGCTCTCCAGGACCCCCTTTGCTCCCCCGGTGGCCGTCCCATCGTGCCCGTGCCCCCTGCAGGTCTGCAGTGGCTGAAGACGGGCTCGAGCTCCGCTCTGGCCGTGTGCCGCTGGCTGTCCTCCCTGCACGGCTCCCTCTTCCCCCACCTCTCCGTGAGTTTGTTTTTTTTTTGGGGGGGGAACAGTGCCATGTGCCTGCTCTAGGGGCTGCAGGTGGGGGCTTGCTGGCTGAAAACACAGCAAAATGTTCAAAGTGCTGGTGGGCAGCTGAAAACACCGCGCGTTTCCTCCCATAAAGGGAGAACAACGGGTGCCAAAGGGGCGTTGGGGCAGCAAAGTGCTTCGGGGGGAGCGACGTGGAGCTGGCGGGAGGGAGGGAAGGGATTTGCTGCCAGCTCCGGGCTAACTTTTCTCCCCGTCTGCCCCTTCCTGAAGCTGACCAGCGAAGACATGATCGCTGCCTTCTCCCAGGCTGTCGACTGGTGAGTGCTGAGCTGCGCGAATTTAGCAGAGGAAAAATTTTTGCAGGGAATTTAGCAGAGAAAACGACCCCGCCGAGCGGCGGGAGGGCAGGGTTAGGTGTATTTCAGCGGGGACCTTTTGGGAGCTGCCTTTGGTGGCCCTGGGGTGCCACCGCTCCCTGTCCGTCCCCGCAGGGCCGGCTGCACCGTGCGCGCCTTCGCCTGGCACCCGCACACCAGCAAGTTCGCGGTGGCGCTTCTGGATGACTCCGTCCGGGTGTACAACTCCAGCAGGTGAGGAGGCTGCTGCCTGCCCTTAGCCCACCCACCCAAAAACGCCTCCAGCACGCTCCCAGGACTCCTCCAGCGTCCCCATCCCCGTCCCCGTGCGCTCAGGCTCCGCTCCCGTCGGTGCCACCCATCCCGAGAGCTCTCAGGAGCCCCCCTAGGGCACCTCCCAGGGTCTCCAGCCTCAAACTCTGTTTCTTTTTTCCTCCCGGGTGCCCTGCAGTCTCCTCTCTCCTCCAGGTCTCCCCGCTCCCCCGGCGCGTCTCGGCAGGCGTGTAAAGCCCTCCTGACGAGACGACTCCGCCGCCTCGTCCTGCGGCCCCCCCAGCGCCTCCCCGCTGAGCCGCTCTCCCCCAGCTGGGATTTCAAACCCGCAAGTGCCAGAGCTCCCCCCGGGACTGGGCTGTGGGGAGCACGGGGCTCGGTGCTGAACCACCTGAGGTGTGCTCCGGCTCGCCGCGCCGGTGTCCCCTGGCTGGGGTCCCCTCTGTCCCCCCCTATCCCACCCCAAAAAGAAGCAGGTCACAGCGGGGCACCCTCACCCTAGGCTTTTTTTAGGCACCCCGCTGCGGTCAGAGCTGGAGAGAAGGACCCTGGGAGCTGCCCCCCGGGCGGGGTGAGCGCTCCACTCCCTCTTTCTGCCCTTCATCACGCTCTCCTCCTCTTCCTCAGCGCCACCATCCCCTCGCTGAAGCACCGCCTGCAGAGGAACGTGGCCGCCGTGGCCTGGAAGCCGCTGTGCGCCTCCATCCTGGCCGTCGCCTGCCAGAGCTGCGTCCTGGTCTGGCACCTGGACCCCACCTCCCTCTCCACCAGGTGCCAGCCCCCCCCGGGGGGGCTGCTGCCGACCCCTTTTTGGTTGGCTCGGGGTTAAACCCGGGGAGATCACGGCGCCGGGATGCCAGGTTTTGGGGTGTCAGCAGCTGGTTTTATTTTCCTCTCCTTCCCTCCAGGCCCTCGTCCGGCTGCGCCCAGGTGCTCTCCTACCCCGGGCACAGCCCCGTCACCAGCCTGGCCTGGGCTCCCAGCGGGGAGCTGCTGCTCTCGGCCTCGCCGGTGGACACGGCCATGCTGGTGAGCTGGGGGGGCTTCTTTTGGTCAGGGGGGCTTTGTTTGGGGAGGGGCAGGCTTCGTTTGGCCAGGGGGGCTTCATTTTGTGGGGTGCTGGAGCTGTCAGCCCACTGCTGGGCCACCTCGGAGGCTCTGCATCCACTGGGGACGGATGGGATTTCCTCAGGGGGTGGTTTAGGTCCTGAATTTGAAGTTGGGTTTCCTCAGGGGGAGGTTTAGGTCCTGAATTCTGGGCACTCAGCCCTGAAAGCCTCACACCTCACTCCCCGATCCATTCCCCAACCTTCCAGTGTCCCATTTCGGCCCATTTGGCCGATGTCAGGAGCCGTCCCCGTGGCTGTGGGGCTGTGCGGTGTCCCGTTACCCCCCCAGCCCCATTGTGCCCCTCTCCAGGTGTGGGACGTGTCCACGGAGAACTGTGTCCAGCTGCAGTGGTTTGGGGGCGGCGGGGTCACCTTCTTGGCTTGGTCACCGGACGGCAGCAAGGTGCTGGCGGCCACCCCCTCGGCGGTGTTCAGGTGAGCTCCTGGTCCTGCTGCTGCCCCCCCCGAGCTGTTTTCTCTCAGCCCTCTTTAACATCCTCATTTCCCCTAAATAAAGGGCTCTGTTTGTCTCCTAGCCGCCCCCCTTCCCCCTGTGACCGATGCCGAGGGGGGTAAATCGGGGGTTAGCTGGGTCTGGCCTCTCGGGCTCCTCTCAGGGAGGCAAAAGCGGGGCAGATCCCCAAAATTTATCCTGCTCACGTCGGGCTGCTTCTCCTCCAGAGTCTGGGAGGCTCAGATGTGGACGTGCGAGAGGTGGCCCACGATCAAAGGGCGCTGCCAGGTAGGACGGTGCCACCAGCGGGCGTTTCATCCCCCCCAACGAGCCACCAGCTCCCCAGCCGTGGCGGCGGGCGCTGATGTCCCTCCGTGCCCTGCAGACGGGGTGCTGGAGTCCCGACGGCAGCCGGCTGCTCTTCACGGTGCTGGGCGAGTCCGTCATCTACTCCTTGTCCTTCTCCGAGTACAGAGGTGAGTCCCCGAGGTCCCCGAGGCGCTGCCTTGCTGTCAGCCCTGGCTGGGGTTGGCCACAAAAGCATTTTGGTGAGGCTCCAACCTGCTGGGGGCACAGCCAGGACATGCAGGGAAGGGTGGGGATTCTTCCACAGGTTCCTGGGGGCTCCCAAAATGCAGCTCGGTGCCGATTTTTCCCCCTTTTTGTTGCTCCTTGCTTTGAGTTACGGCCGTACAGTCACTCACAGTTTGCAGGGAAGCTTTTACACTGCCACCGCCCAGCTTTTTTCCACGAAGGCAGCTGCTCCTCGTGCTTGTCGAGGGAAATCCTTCCCTGTCCTCCACCCCAAACACAGGCAGATGCTGCCGGGACAGCGGGAGGTTCCTCCACAGCTGCTGCGGGAAACAGAAATCGGGCGTCATGCTGGAAGCAGATGTGATTGAAGGCAACGAGTTTCTCTTTCAGGGGAGATGCAGGGGCAAGTGGGGGGCTCCAAAACAGCTTCCATCGTGGCAGACCTGTCGGAGACCACCTTCGAGACGCTCTACGGGGAGGAGAGGTGGGTCTGCCCCTGCACAATGCTTGGGGGGGGGGCAGAGGGGGTTTGTGCCCCTCTTTCCAGCAGCCCCCGGTGTGGGGGACGTTGGCGGGGGGCTCACCGTGCTCCTGCGGGTTCCAGGATCGGGGGCGAGGTGCACTCCATGGTGTGGGACCCCACCGGCGAGCGGCTGGCGGTGATCATCAGAGGTAAGGGCGAGGTGCTGCCCCCACGTGGGCTGTTCCTCGCTGATTTCACCCCAAAATCCTCACTGCAGCGGGCTGGGAGCAAACCGAGAGGGGTGAGGGGCCAGCAAGGTGGCACCCGCTCCCTCTCCTTCCTTCCCCACCAGGACTTTGCTCCCCTGAGTCCCTTGGTGAGGGAGCTCCGTGCCCTGTGCCAGCCCTGCCCGAGCTCTCGGTGTTCCCGCAGTGCCCGCACTGCTCCTCCAGCCTCTTGGCTGTGCCAGAGGAGCAGCCCCGGGGATAATCGAGCCATTCAGGCCCTCCTGGCTGCAGCCGGGACGAGCAGTGCCCCGACACAAAGCAGCCCTTTGAGGGAGCACCGAAAACGCGGCGCTGGGGACGCTGCCGCTCGCCTCGGCCTCCCTGCAAGCTGCTGGTGGGGACAGGGCCTGGGTTGCATCAGAACCACTGGGGCTGAGCTCAGCCGCTTTTATTTTGCCCTGCTTCAAGCTGGGTGGGGAAAAAAACACGGGGGGGAAACCTTGGAGGGGCCCAGGACTCCTGCAGCTGGCTCCTCCCCATCCTCTGCGCCCGTAGGGGTAGAAAAATAGAAAATAACCACTGGGTTCGGGGCACGGGGCCCTCACATCATGCCCTAAAGGTTGGGGTGTTCCTAAAGGAGCTGCCTCAGCTGCTGCCCAACCCCTTCTCCCCCAGCTTTACCTGCCTGAGGGCCGATTTTGCTGCCCCCAGCCCGGTTTTGCTGCCCCCAGCGCGCCCCTGGGACCACCGGGGGCATCCTGACGGCCGCTTCTCTCTCCTCCCGCAGGGAATCCCGACTCCCCCGGCAGCCAGACGGTGGTGGCCGTGTTTCGTACCCGCAACAGCCCCGTGTTCGAGCTCCTGCCCTGGTGCGTAGCGCGCCGGGAGCTGCCTGGGGGCTGCCCACCCGTGGGACGTGGTGGGGAGGAGGGAGAAGACGCTGCCACCTTTCACTGCTCCTCCAGGCAGCGTTGTTTTCCCCCAGAATCGGTCATATTGCCCCCATTTTGGCCATATGACCCTCCAAACCCTTTATCTGGGGCCCCGTGGGGGTGCTGACCTCGTCTTTCCCTCCCCTGGCAGCGGATTCCTGCGGGGCGAGCAGGACGCGCAGCCCCAGCTCATCGCCTTCCACCCCTGCTTCCAGCAGGGCGCCCTCCTGACCGTGGTGAGTGGGGCTCCGCGTTGCCAGCAGCTCCTGCAGCTCCGTGAATAACGCAGGGGCTGCAGCACGGGGTTAAAAACGTCCCCAAAGTGTCCCCAAAGCGTCCCTGGGTGGGCAGAGGGCGAGGAAAACGCCTTTGTCTGGGTTTTGGGGAGCTCTGGGACTCATCCTGCTCCTCCAGGGGGGGGTTTGGGAGGGTGGTGCTGACCTCTGCTCGTGTCTCCTCCAGTGCTGGTCCACGGGGAAGATCAGCCACGTCCCCTTCTTCTTCGTCAGCGCCCACGTGCCCTGCGCCAGCCCCGGCCGCAGCCCCGTGGTGGCCATGCCCAGCGGCAGCGTGCGGGAGCAGCCCCTCTTCTCGGAGCTCTGAGCCCCCCCCAGCGGCTCCCCTGCCCCAAAAAAACGGGGCTGGGGCGCTCCCTCCGTCACCTCCCCGGGCTCGGCTGCGGGTTCCTCTTCCTCCTGGGACACAACAACGGGGCTCGAGGGGCTTCTGGTGGCATCCGAGGGACTTTTGGTGGCATCTGCTGCGGGTTCCTGCCCCCAGGTGCTGGGGCGGGCAGCTGGGGGTCGGTGCTGCTCGGATTAAAGGTGATTTTTCCTCCCCTTTGCCTTTTCTGCACCTCGTTTGTTCCTCGCACAAAAGCAGCCCTGGGTTGGCCTTGGAAGTGCTGTGGGGAGCAAGTTCCCAAAGCTGTGCAGGGCTGGGGCTGGTTTTGGGGCTCTGGCGGTGCTCCGTGGTGCCAGGGGTGAGGGTGAACCAGGCCAGCCACGGCAGTGCCTTAATTAATAATTAAAGCAGGTTGGAGGCACCTGCTGCAGGGTTTGGGTGCTCTCAGTGCTGCAGGGGTAGGGGTAAGCCTTTGGGGGGGGGTCTGGGTGCTGTTTTGGGGTCGAACAAGGGCTGCTGTGAGGGCTGGGGCATCCTTGGCCAAAAATGCAGCTTTTGGGCTTCAGCTGGAGGGTGTAGGAACCACCTCGAGGGTGTGAAACCCCAAATTTTGGCTCCTGGGCCCTCCTGGGGGCTGCGAGGGGGGGGCTCGTGCTGGCCCACATGAGCCCGGCCAGCGCTGAGGCTTTTTTTGGGGAGCAGATGGGCCCCGAGCAGGGATTAGCCGTGAGGGGCAGCGGGGTTAAAGCCCGGGATTACACACGGTTAATCCCCGGGATTACGCTGTAATCACCCTCCTAAAGCCTGGGGTGGGGGGAGAGATGATGGGGAGGGCTTTGGCTCCCTCCGCAGCTCTACAACACCCCCCCAGGATCCCCAAAATGCGGCAATGACCCTCCCCCCAAAAAAGATCCCCTCCCCCTGGGGGCAGGAGGGCAGCAGCCAGCTCCCAGCCAGGGGTAAAAAAAAACGGGGTACGAACCCGCTCCGGCTGCTGGGACAGCTCTGGGGGGGGGGATTTCACCCCTCGGGGGGGGGCTCCCCAATTTCCAGCCGCCTCCTCCTGCTCGTGGCGCGTCAGAGGACGGTGCTGAGCGCCTCCTCTTCCTCTTCATCCTCCTCTTCCTCGGGGTTTGGCCGCTGGCAGGGCAGCGCCCGCAGGTACTGGAGGTGCAGCCGGGTCTCGGCGCGGCTCCTGCGCACGTAGCGGCCCAGGCAGGCGAGGAGGGCACCGAGCCACCCCCCCACGGCCACCAACACCCCCGTGTCCGGGGCCCGCGGCCGCCGGCTCCCCGTGGCCGTCTCGTTGTGGCCGTCGGAGGGGGGCAACCCCCGGGGCCCCCCCATGGGGCAGCGGGGGCAGCAGGGCAGCCCCAGGGCCAGCAGGAGCAGCCAGGCCGCCCGCATCGTCCCCGAGCCGTGCTGGGAGCGAGGGGGGGGCTCCGTGTCCCCCCCCAGGACAGCTGGCTGCTGACGCCCGGGCTCCTCAACCAGCTCCAGATGGGACAGGGGGGACACGGGGGGGGGGTTTGATGCCCTCAACCAACTTTTCTGCCCCGATTCCCGGCCCCGCTGCACCCCCCCTGCTCCCTGGGGTGCCCACGGACGACCCCCAGCTGCCAGGGTGGGAACCGTGCTGGGACCGTACTGGTTTTTACTGGTGTCAGGGCTGGGAAGCTGCAGGTACATCGCAGGAACGGGGGCAAGCTTCCCAGCACCAGATCCTAAACCCCTCTCAGTCAGTCCTCTGCGCTGGCACCAGTCCCACGCCGTAACTGGGACCAGTAAAACCCCAGTGCCGCTGCCTCAGTGTCCGGCTGCGACCGCTCTGTCCCGGGGGGGATTTTTGGGGGTGCCCCCCGTCCGGGGACCTCATTTGCTCTGCTCTCCAGCCTCGTGCCTCAGCGCCAGCGTCCTGCGGGCCATCTGCAGGGCCCCGTCCCGCGTGCGGTTGCCGCCGATGAAGCCGCTGGCGTGGACGAAGACGCAGCCGGGGATGGCGGCGAGCTGCGACAGCTCCTCCTCACGGAACCCCCGCCACGGCTCCGGGAGGGGAAGGCTGCAAAAAAAAAAAAACAAAAAAAAACATGAAAAAAAGGGGAATAAGAAGGTGAAATCCCATCCCAGCTTGGTGGGGGGTGTTTAGGGCGCGGGGCTCACCGGCTCTGGAAGGTGTTTGGCCCCACCGGGACGCTCTGCACCCGCCACTGCCCGCTGCGGTCGGGGAACAGCACCAGCTGCAGGGGGGTGGGCAGCTCCAGCTCCTTCTCCAGGCTGAAAAGGTGCTCCTGCCACGGGCAGCCCCCCTGCAGGAGCTCCAGCACCGCCCCGCTGGCGTCCACCTGCAGGGGGGGACACGGTGTGACAGTGCCCTGGCATCTGCGGGGGTGCCCACGCGGCCACGGTGCTGCTGCGGGTTCGGATTCTCTGCCTAAAAGCTAAAGGGAAGAGCCCCCCCCTGCCCCCGATGGGTCCCGGTGCTGTTGTGGGGGGGTAAAAGCATAGAGGGGGGGAGTGGGGGGCACGGGAAGGGGTGTGGTTGGGGATATGAGGGTGTATGGGGTGGGTGAGAGCAGGTTTTGGGGTGCAGGGG
This sequence comes from Netta rufina, assembly GCF_964035555.1. Taxonomy (NCBI): domain Eukaryota; kingdom Metazoa; phylum Chordata; class Aves; order Anseriformes; family Anatidae; genus Netta; species Netta rufina. The sequence goes on from NC_140154.1 coordinate 1,676,241, forward strand.
GTGATCTGGGTGGAAATGGGGTGCAGGGGGTGCAGGGATAGGGGGTGCAGGGACACAGGGTGCAGGGATATGGGGTGCACGGGGTGCAAGGATGTGGGGCGCAGCGATATGGGGTGCAGGGATTTGGGGCACGGGACACATGGATATGGGGTGCAGGGACTTGGGGTGCAGAGGGCAGAGGTATATGGGGCACAGGGGACACAGGGATATGGGGTGCAGGGGGCGCAGGGATGTGGGGTGCAGGGATGTGGGGCACAGGACACAGGGAAATGGGGTGCAAGGATATGGGGCACAGGGACACGAGGTGCAGGGATGTGGGGTGCAGGGGGCGCAGGGGTATGGGGTGCAGGGATTTGGGGTGCAGGGGGTGCAAGGATGTGGGGCACAGGGATTTGGGGTGCAGGGGCTGCAGGGCCATGCCCCCCGGCTACGGGGCTGCACGGGGAGGCTCACAGCGAGAGCAGGGGGCCCCTCACAGCCCCGGGGCTCAGCCCCACTGTTCTTTCCCCCCCCCAAACCCCAAAACCAGCCCTGGGATCACCTCAAAGCGCCGCCGGATGGCCTCCTCCACGAGCGCCCGCGCGGGCAGCCAGGCCCGGTGGTAATAATCCAGCCTGTCCAGGAACTCGCCCCCCACCAGCTCCAGCGCCCGCTTGAACCCTTCCTGGGGATGCAGAGAGGGGGGGATCAACCCCGAGGAATTCATCCCCGTGGCCCCCACCCCCTCGTGTCCCCCCCCTCCCCGTCCCCACCTCGGTGTCCTGCTCGGGGTCGTTCCAGCGGGGGTTGAGGCGGCCCACGCGGGCGCTGAGGTGGGTGGTGAGGGCGTAGCGGGGCTCCCCGTCCGTCTGCGCCACGCCGTTGTCCACGGCGTCGATCTCCTCCACGAAGTTCTCGTAGAGCTGGGGCCAAAAAAAAACAAAAAAAAAAAAACAAAAAACAAGGGGAGGGGGCACGGGGAGGGGGGTCAGCCCCATCTGGAGCGAGCAGCGGGCGCTGGGAGGAAGCGACCCCAATGTTTATGGGGTCACCCCATAAAAAGCTGGTGGGGGAGCCCCCCCATCCCGTACTTTATCGTAGAGCGCCGTCACCACGGGGCCGTCCTCTGGTTGCCCCAGGAGGTTGGCGAGGATTTGGGCGCCGAAATGGTGGTAAACCAGCCCGGCGCTGCTCAGCTTCGTGGTCCAGGGCTTGCTGGGCTGGAGGCTGTGCATGGACAGGGCAAAGGACCTGCCAGGGAAATGGGGTCAGCCCCAAAGAACCCCCCCAGACCCTAAGCAGGGAGCCTGGGGTTGCAGGGGGGGTCTCACCTCTGGTGGTGGTCGTAGCGGTGCCGCTCAGGGTCGTATTCACCCCCCACGTCCACCACCACGTCGCACTCGGCCAGGCGCTCGGGGTCGCGGGTGCGCACCACCTCCGCGTCCTGCGGGGGCACGGGGTGAGGTTGGGGGGGGGCTCAGGGGGGAATTTGGGGGGGCTGGGGACCCCAGGGTGGCTGCCTGGTGAGATTGGAGACCCCGAATGCAGCCCCCGGGTGGATCTGGGGACCCTAGGGTGGTCCCAAAGATGTGGAGGGGGGACCCCAGGGTGGGACTAAGGACCTGAATGGGGAATGGGGACCCCAAGGGGGCTGCCAGGTGAGATTGGAGACCCTAAACGTAGCCCCTGGTGAACCCAGAGACCCTAAGGGAAGACTGGGGACCCAGGGTGGCCCCCAGGTGGGACCGTGGCCACTGAGGTGGGATGGGGGACCCCAGGGTGGCCCCAAGGAAACCGAGTGGGGACAAAAGACCCCAAGGCTTGCCCCCAGGTAGAACCAAGGACACCAAGGGGCAGCAGGGGACCCCAGGACACCAAGGCGGGGGCTGAGGGACCCCAGGATGGTCCCAAAGACACCGAGGGGGGGGGACAGGGGACCCCAGGGTGGCCCCCGGGTGGTCCCAAGGACACTGAGAGGGGGCGGGGGACCCCAGGGCGGCCTCCCAGTGGGATCAAAGGCACTGAGGGGACACCGGGAGCCCCGGGGAGGCCCCGGGGTGGTCCCGAGGACACGAAGGGGGGGTGGAGGCCCTCGGAGTGGTCCCGAGGACCCCGAGGGGACCCCGAGGAGGCCCCCAGGACACCAAGGGGGGGGCTGGGGGCCCCCAGGGCGGCCCTAAAGACCCCGAGGTTGGCCCCCAGGTGTCCCCACGACCCCTGAGGGGCTCCTCGGGAGACCCCAGCGCGGCCCCCACGGGGACCGGGGCCCAAACGGCGACACCGGGGCCCTAACGGCGGCCTCGGCTCCTTCAGGGGGGGCCGGTCCGGGCCGTACCCGGTATCGGGGCAGCAGGCGCAGCAGGCAGCACGCCAGCACCTCGTCGCAGTGGAAGGTGCCGTCGTGGGTGCCGATGCGCGGCGCGGGGCCGGGGCGAGGCCGCTTGGGCCCGGCCCCGCTCCCGGTACCGGCGGCGGCCATGACGGGGAGGGCCCGCGCGGCGCGGCGCATCACTGCGCATGCGCGGCGCTTCGCCGCTTTGACTGCGCACGCGTGACGCTGCCTCGCTGACTGCGCACGCGCCCTCGCCCCTCCCGCGTGAGCCCCGCCCACGCCCCGCCCACGCCCTTTTGAACCGCGCATGCGCCGGCCTCGCCCCGCGGGCACGCTCCCGCCCCCGGCAACGCCCTTCTGTTCTGCGCATGCGCTGAGCCGCGCCCCAAGTGCCCCCGCCCTGCCGCCCTGCGCATGCGTCAAATGGGGGGGGGGAATCGCGGCGCCTGCTACTGCGCGTGCGCGGAGCTGCGGGGGGGCGGGGGATGGAGGGGGGACATTGGGGGACCTGGGGGCTATGGGGGGACACAAGGGGACATGGGGGGATATGGGGGCTATGGGGGGGACATTGGGATGTGGGGGGGGCATTGGGGGATACAAGAGGACATGGGGGGGCCACATAGTGGGACATGGGAGGATATGGGGGTGACATTGGGGGACATAGGGACATGGGGGGGACACAAGGGGACATGGGGGGGACATTGGGGTGGGGGGGGCATTGGAGGACACAAGGGGACATGGGGGGACACATATGGGGATGTGGAGGGATATGGGGGGGACATAGGGACATGGGGGGGACATGGGGGACATGGGGGGGGCATGGGGGGGCCATTGGGATGTGGGGGGAGGTATTGGGGGACACAAGAGGACATGGGGGGAACACGTAATGGGACATGGGAGGATATGGGGGTGACATGGGGTGACACGGGGACATAGGGGGACACCAGAGGACATTGGGGGGACATTGGAGGACACGGGGGGGACATTCGAGGACACAAGAGGGCATGGGGGGGGACACATAGGGGGACACAGGGGGATATGGGGAGAACATAGGGACATGGGGGGGCAAGGGGGGACATGGGGACATTGGGGGACACGGGGGGGCATGGGTATGACATGGAGGGACATCAGGGGACATGGGGGGCACAGGACACAGACATGGGGACATGGGGCATGGGGACACAGGTGGGCACGAGGGGACACGGACATGGGGACATGGTGGGGACATGAGGAGTATGGAGCACAGGGACACAGACACGGGGACATGGAGGGGGGCATGAGCATGGGGACCATGGACATGGGAAGAATGAACATGGGGACACGGAGGGACATGGGGGACACGGGGGGGACATGGGGGACACTGACACTGGGACATGAGGAGCAAAGACATGCGGAGAATGGACATAGGGGGACACCAGGGGACACAGACACTGGGACATGGGGACACGAGGAGCATGGGGCACAGGGACATGGGCACAGGGACATGGGGAGAACAGTCATGGGGACATGGGGGGGACAAGGAGGGCACATGGGGAGTGTGGGGCACAGGGACGTGGACACGAGTGGACACAGCACGGGGACACGGGTGGACGGAGCATGAGGGACATGGGAGGAGAGTGATGGAGACACGGGGACATGGAAGGACATGGGGACAGACAGACAGAGAGTCCCCAAAAACCAGCCCGGGCGCCGTTCCCAAGCGATATTTATTTGCACAGAGCAGCACGTGGCAGCGGTGGCTGCAGCGATCGACCCGGTGTCGTGTCCGTGTCCCCCCCCCCCCCATAAAGTGCACGGCCACCCCGGTGTCACCGCTGTCCCCGGGGCCAGGACCCGGTGTCCCTTGGAGGGGGGCGGCCGTGGGGGGAGGGTTTTGGGGCCTCCGGGGTCCCCAAGCTGCCCTCCCCGAAGGCCACCTCTGGAGGGGGGGGGACAGCAGGACACGGGGCACCCCCGGCAGCCTCAGAAGTCTCGGTATGGGTGCACAGGAAACCTCAGCGTGCCCCCCCCGAGCCCCCACCTCCATCGTTAAGGCGATGCCTCGTTAGCCCATGGGTGGTCGCAGACCCCAGCCCCACAATGAGGGCTCGGGGGGGGGCTGCAGGAGACCCCCCCACCAGCTCCGCTCCCCCCAGCAGGCAGTAGTGTTAGGAACGCAGCTCGGCTGCTCCCAGACGCGTTTTTTTCTCGTTTTTTCTCCCCGTTTTGCCTTGGAGGAGTGCTTTTAGCATGACCACGGCATTTCCCCGCGGGGATTTGGGGTGTGCCGCCCCGTTGGCATCGTCCTTTGGGAAGGGGGGCGAGCGTGGGGGTCCCTGGGGTCCCGGAGGGGAGCAGGAGCCGGCGCCAGCTGCTCCCCGGCGCCACGGATGTGCAAAACCCCCCGGCTTCTGCCAAAAAGCCCCGAGTTCTCAGGTCAGAAAGAACCGATTCGAGGCAGCCTAGCCTCAAAAACATCCAGAAAGGGATAAATCAGCTCCGGCGGGTGAGAAAACCGCTGGCGGAGGTTTTGGGGACAAAACGTGCAGGTTTTGGTCCGTGCCCGCTCTGCAGCCGTGGACGAGCCAAAGCAGGAGCTGCAGTAGTGTGAAACCAACCCCTCCGTGTCCGAGCTGGCACCCGGGCTCCCCGGGGGGAGGCCGAGCTGACTTCTCCCTTTAATTCGGGGGACGCCCCCCGGCTCAGGGAGGCGGCGGGAGTCAGGAGATCTCGTTGCCGAAAACCTCGAGCACCAGGGGGGTGAGCTGCATGCTGTGCTCGGGCTGGAAGGAGAGGCAGCGGTACTGCTTGGAGTGCTCCTCGTTGAGGCTGCGCAGGTCGGCCAGCTTCTGGATCATCTTGGCGTAGAGCAGGCGGCTGCCGGGAGGAGGGTGGCGGCAGCGAATATAGGTCTGCAGGGTGTCCGAGAGGCGATCCTGGATGGCCTCCACCAGCGAGGTGTCCTGCACGCCGGGGCGGTCTGGGGGAGGTGAAAAAGGGTGAGGAGGGGACGGGGGGTGGTGGGTTTTTCGGGGTTATCTGGTGGGTTGGGGAGCTGGAGCCTACCTGGGGACAGGATGCAGATGGCCATGAGCAGCACGTGCTCTTCCTCGTGAAGGTTCAGCTTCTTCAGGCCCACCTGGAATTTCACCAGCGGCTCCAGCAGGTCCATGCTGTGGCCGGCTGGGGAGAGAGGAGCCGTCAGCACGGAGCCCCGGGACCACAGCCCGGCTCCCCTGGGGCTGGGGGGCGAGCGGGGGGCTCGGCAGCTCCTCCTTCAGCACAGCAAAGGGAGCAGGGGGGTGGAAGGGGACTTCTGGGACAGCTTCAAACATGGCTGTTTATTTTACTTTATTTTACTTTACTTTATTTTACTTTACTTTTACTTAGTAAATAAATTATTTATTATTAAAAAAAATTAATTAATTAATTATTTACTTAGTAAATAAATTTTACTTTACTTTATTTTACTTTACTTTATTTTACTTTATTTTACTTTATTTTATTTTACTTAGTAAATAAATTATTTATTATTAAATAAATAAATAAATAAATAAATATTTTTTTTACTTAGTAAATAAATTTTACTTTATTTTACTTTACTTTACTTAGTAAATAAATTATTTATTATTAAATAGATAAATAAATAATTTATTTACTTAGTAAATAAATTTTACTTTATTTTACTTTATTTTACTTTACTTTATTTTACTTAGTAAATAAATGATTTATTATTAAATAAATAAATAAATAAATAAATTACTTAGTAAATAAATTTTACTTTATTTTACTTTATTTTGCTTTATTTTACTTTATTTTACTTTACTTTATTTTCTTCCTGATGACACTTTTCTCCTTAGCAGGAGATCAGGGAGCAGGTTATTTTGCGAGCCACAAGGCCGATCAGCCCACAGGCGTGTTGCCCCCTTATCACCCCCGGGTGCCCCCCGTCCTGCAGGAACATCACAAACCCCCCCAGGCGCCCCGAGCACCCCACCAGCAGCTCTCACTCCTGCCCTCGGTGGCCCCGTGCCTGCTCCCAGCGCTCTGCCTGGTTTCCTCAGGACCTTGCTTTGGGCTCTCTGCCCTTGCACCAAGGATCCTGGCATCCTTGGGTTACCCTAAATCTCTTCCAAGCGCAGGCAGAGATTTAAAATCCACAATATCTGCAAATTTTATCCCCCCTGCTGGCCCCCAGGTGACGTCTCCTGGCCTGCAGCAAGCAGAAGGCCCGGCAGTGCCCTCACCTTGGGTGACATCGCTGACTTTGTACTTGAAGTCAGTGCTGCCGCAGGTCCACGACATGTCCTCGAGGGTAAAGGACTGGTTTGAGCGCAGCATGATCACCTCGATGGCGCTGGATTTCAGCAGGGCGATCTGGTCCTCTGCGGTCAGATCCCTGCAGGGCAGCGAGAGGGCGAGCTGAGAGCTGGCCACCACCAGCGGCACGCACCAGGTCCCGGCGGTGACCCCATCTCTTCCCCCTCACCCCAAATTTCTGGGTGATTCTGCAGCTGTATTTAATGAGGGGCTGCACCCAGCACCCCAGGCACCAGCCTGACTCTCACTGGGCTGGAGTTAAAGGGGATCTGAGGTGCCCCCCAAACCAGGAGGGGCACCGCTTGCACAGCCTTGAGTATCTTTCTCAGGAGCTGAAGCGTTTTGCTCACATGGCTGAGAGCTGAGGATAGAAAAGGATCAGCCCCGGGAAGGAGGAGAGAGAGAAAACACGAAGATAGGAACAGAGCTGGGAAGGGGACAGAGCCCTGGAGGTGAGACAGAGGAAAAACGAGTGGGATGGAGTCCATGAGGGCAGAAAACCACCACAGACACTGGGTCTGGGAACAAAATCCTCACCTGAATCCCGGGATCATTTTGGCAAAGCCGATCACCTTCTGGATGCTGTAGCTGACCAGGTCGGCCAAGTGGGGCAGCATGGAGAGGTGGGAGAACTCGATGTTCATGGAGGAGCTCTCGTCGTTCTCCTCGGACAGGACCAGGTTGGAGAACATCGGGGGCTCCACGGACTCTGGGGGGGGGTCAGAGGACGGAGGTGTCACGGGGACATGGGGACAGGGAGCGGTGCCAGCCCGAAGCAGGAGCGGTGTCCGTCCTGCCAGGGGCTCCCTGTGCTGGGCGTGAGGAATGGGGCTGGGAGGGCACACACAGCCCAGCTCCCCTTACCCCAGAGGGATGAGATGCTCAGAGGGCCACGCTCCAGCCGAGCACTTAATGCCTTCAGCTCACAAAAAGCCCTCTAAACACCCCCCGGGAGGCTCTTTGAATTAAATACATTTCCCAGGAGAAGTAAAAGAAGCGTTTTACTCTTGGCCAGACTTCGTAATACCGTTCCCCTTCCACCCCCAGTAGCACACGCACACCCCGAGCCCCCACGGGGAGGTGAGAGCGGTACCGGGGAACGTGCTGAAGGCATCGGAGCCGAAGGCGTCGGTGGAGTCCTCGGAGGAGAAGTCCTGGGTGAGCATGGAGGACGACCGCGCCGCCACCCTGCTGCTGGACCTGCTTCTCACCGGGGGCTGCAAGAGAGAGAGAGTGGGACGTGAGGAACGGGGCTCGCCTGCAGCATCAGGATTTTTGCACCGGGATTTTTAATGGCCAAGGAGAGATCATGGGATGAAACCGGTCGGGTGCAGTTGTTGGGAACCACTTGGGGTTGCTGGAACCATTTGGGGTTGCTGGAACCATTTGGGGTTGCTGGAACCGCTTGGGGTTGTCGGTGCTGTGCATGGGAACTGGGGCTGGCGCTCCCCTCACCTACCCGAAACTTGGTGAAGTCGGAGTACGTGGGGTCGTAGGTCTTGTGGTGGGCCTCCAGGAGGATGTCGATGACTTTCTGCTGCTCCTCCGAGAGCTTGGGCTTCAGGCTCTCCTTCAGCGCCTCCTCCTCCTTGCGCTTCAGGATCATCTCGCGCTTCCTCTGGACCTCCTCGTCCGTCAGGATGACTGCAGGGCCGGGAGGAAAAGGGAGAGTTACAAACAGGCGCTGGGAAAACGAGAAAGAAGCAGCCCAGGACCCCTGCAGCCAGCAGCATCCCTGCCACGTCGCCGATCCCTCCACTGAACCCGCGCCACCCCGTCCTGCTCCGTGCCCTTGCCTGCCAGGTCACGGCTCCCCGCTACGAGACCGGCGCCGTTTCCAGCCCGCTCGGGTGCTTTTAGGCGAGGACAGGGTGCAGCGAGGTCGTGCTTGCTCGAGTGCAACCCTCCTGTTTGCTCTGGGCTCTCGGCTGGAAGAAATCTTGCTCCTGCAAGAGGCGGGCCAGAGGGTTCAGCCGGCTCCGGCGCCGCTTTGGGCTGCTGACAACAGAGGGAGCCCGATGCGGCGGCACCGCGCGGCATCCAGCGGGCCACCACGCTGAGGCAGGCAGTCTGGGTGTCCGGCAGCACTTCTGCAATACCTCGGGTGTTTTTAAGCTAAAGGGATGTATAAATATACCCGTATATTGCTTATATTACAGGGGGGTAGAGTTCATCAGCAGCCAAGGGAACCGAAGGCGCTACGCCAAGCTTCTCCCGTTTATTTAGGGATGGGAGCACCCCCGCAGGAAATCTGGGCTCCAAAATTACCTTTCCAAGGAGCTTAAGGACCTGAATGCCCCCCAGAGAGTCAGGGAAACACCAGAGAGCCACAATCAGCCCGTGGGGGTCACAACCACTCGTCCTCACACCAAGTCCCACCGGGGACTTCGTGCTCCCAACCCGCGGATCCTAAAAATAGCAGTGCCCCTTGGTGGAGACGCTATTAACCCTACAACCGGTCATTAGCAAAAAAAACAAGCACCTTATCTGATGACGGGAGGCTTTCTGCCCTCTGCGGAGACGTGGCGTGGGGCGAGCTGGGGTGGAATTCGCAAGGAGGGGTCGGGGCTGGAGGCTGCAAGGAGCCGTTTGCAGTTCCCGGCCCCTTCCTTCGGCCGCGTTTAGCCGACAGCGTTTTTCCAATACATTTTCGAACTCGCCCAACCTCCGAGGGGATGTAAAGATCTGGGAGGCTCGGGCCAAGAGGTCGCTCCCGTGACCGGCGCGGTGCGGTCAGGGCTGCAGGGAGCCAAACTGGGAGCTCGCCACCTCCCGTCCCTGCTGGAATTGGGGAAAAATCGGATCCATCCGGGTGCTGCGTGCAACGAGGGAAAATCCTTGGCAGAGGAAGGGGAGGGCAGGGAACAGCTCCTTGTGGGGCTGGGGGTGAGGACAGAGCTGAAATTGGGTCTTGTCCGGGTCTCCCATGCTCACCCCAGCACCCAAAACGGAGGAGGAGGATGAGGATGGGGCAGTGAAACCCGGCTGCCTGGCCCGTCGGAGCAGGAGCCCACGCCGCCTCCTTCGGGAGCAATTACAGGTTAACTGGGGCTTCGGTGTGACCCTGCTGCAATCAGCCCTATTTAAAGGCTCGGCATAGGAAAGCTTTGCTTTTAAAGGGCTGGCAGAACGGATTTGTTTCTAGTGCCTGCTGGGAGAAACACCGAGGCAGCAGCAATTCTCGCTCTGGTGGGAGCTTCTGAAAAGCAAGAGCATCTCCCAGAGCATCGCCTCCACAGGGGAACAAACACCAGTGAGGTTCGTGCCCCCTGGTCCTGTCCCCTAAGGCAGACGGATTTCCCTGTACAGGGTCTGCACCGATTCCTGCCCGTCCCAGGGTTTTGGTGCGTTGAGCCTTGGCCGATCACGCTGGGGCCTCTGAACCCACTGCAAATCCACCAGCGATGCTGACGGAGAGGGGCCGTGGCCAAAGCTGGCAGCAGGTCCCCGTTTGGGTGTTTAATGCTCTGATAGGACTTGCCGGAGCCCACAGGAGACTAAAACCCAAAGGAAGCCCTGCAGGCAAGTTGAAAAATCAGATAAAGCGGGGCTGCGAGTCCCTTCCAGCCGCGCACCGACACGGCGCTGCTGGTGCAAGCTGCGACAGAGCCCAGCACCAGGGGATTGGGAAACGGCCCGGCACGGCTGGGGAAATCGTTCCAGGTGCCGCCGGGGAGCAGCAAACCCCGAGCACAGCTTGGTCTGGGGAGGGAGAAGCGTTACAGCGGCGCACGGGTGAGGATGCCAGCGCGGTTCCTGGGAAAAAAGGATTAGCATCTCATTTGTGTGCTCAGGAGGACGGATGCGGCCCCGCATGCCCCTGCCTGCCTGCTCCTTCCCCTCGAGATCGCCCCAGCTCCGCTCCTTTCCCCAAAGCCGAGCTGAAAGCATCCAGCCCCAGGCTCCTGGCACGGGCAGAGCGCTTGTGGGCTGCCCTGACCCCAAGCCCACGCGGAGGCTGAGATAAAATCTGCCCATCGCTGCTGGACAGACGCGGGAGCTCTCTGCAGACACCACAAGGACAGCAGGGGAAGCCACAGCCGACCCCAGGGGTTGTGCTGGGCTTACCGAGCGCCGGGGGATGCGGCGGCCGGGCGAGGACACAGCCAAAAGAAGGGACTCGGCCCATCGGGTGAGGAAAGGGGCAGCTGAACAGCAGCCAAAAATGAAATTTGGCAAACTTCAGGCACGAAGCGCGCTGGCTGGATGTCGTGCAAGCATTTCAAGCCCCGTGGCTTGTCCCTCACCCTGTGACAGCCTGCCTGGCACGGCTCTCATAGTGGGGTGAAATTCGGGATCTCGGCGGGACAACAAGAAGCAGAAATGCCCCTTGCAGCTGCAGCGAGCTGCAGCTAGATGAGGGCTGAGCAGCAGAAGCAGCAGCACTTCTGTGTTTAACACCACGGGGATGAGATGCACGCACCGAGGGCAGAAATCCTCCCTGAGCAGCTCCTCAGGGTGCTGAGACCCTGCTCAGCTGCCACGGGTGCCCAGGATCGCTCTGAGTTCATCTTTGCAGCTGCAGGAGCAAAGCTGAATTCATCCCCGCTGCCTCTCCCAAACCGGTGCCCTCCCCATGTCCCCCAAATCCCAGCTCCCACTGCTGAGCCCTGAGCACCTTCATCAGTGGGACACGGGGTGGTTTGAGATAACACCCTCTGGGTGTTATCAGCCAGCGGGGACGGGACAGGACGAGGGGTGACACGGCCAAAACTGTGCGATGGGAGCACAAACTGCAGCGGGGGGGGGTTGGCCGGGCAGCACACGTCTATGGCACGTAGAACTGGAGGGGAGGAAAGCTTGCAGCAGGAAACAAAGCAATAAGCAAGCAGCAGGGCTTTAAATCGTGGGTCTCGGAGCCAAGCGGAGCAGCCCCAGCGGCTACAGGGCCCCCGGTTGCCCCCCACGGCTCACCAAAGCGATGCTCGCACAGATTTTGAAGAGGGCTCCCCAGCTGCTCAGCCCCCGCTGCCTTTCCAGCCTGCCCTAATTACAGGGGACACCGGCTGCTTCCAGCGGGCGCTTCGAGCCCCTGGGGAGCAGATGCCCCCCAGCCAGCCCCCAAAGCCCAGAGGCCGCCGGGTGCCGTTTTCCCGGCCGGCTGCTGCTCCTCCTTCCCTCTCGTGCTCCCTCTTTGCCTCTCGGCCAGCCTCTGGCGTCAGCACGGGGCCCGGCGTTGCACAAGGGCTGTCGGGGTGGGGAGTAAGGGAATAAGAAAAATTCCACCTTTGGGGCCCTGGGGACGCTGCTCGGTTTCGAGTCCCGCCGTCTGTTCGGGGAAGCGGAGGAGGGCTGCAGGCACCAGCTCCCTCCTGGCGCCCCCACGGCCCTCGCCCATGGTCCCACGGAGTCGGGAAATTCCCTTTTCTCCTTCCAGCTTCTCCTCCTCTCTCCCCGGCTCCCAGAGGATGACTTTTTATTCTCCTCCCTTTAGGGGATTTTCAGCGCTGAGATCACGAATTGGGCCTCGTGGTGAGAAAGCTGAGCATCACCTGCTCGTGACTGCAACCGCAAGCCTTCTCCCTGGGAAAGGGGAAAGTGAAGGAGCAGCCCCCTGGGGCGCAGACCCCAGGGAAACCAGACCTTGCTGTGACATCGGGGACGGGGATCACCGATGTCTGAGGACCTGCAGACAGACAAACGGCCCCAGGATGCAGAGTGCAGCTGGGAGCCTTCCAAGGAGACTCCCTGATCCCAGCTGACGGGCACTGAGACAAGCACAAAAAATTCCCCGGCAGTAACACAGCGGGGAGAGGACAAACGCAGCGCCACGAGGCTGCTGCAGCAACACGTTATTTATCTCCCTGCTTTGCAGCAACACCTTTAGACCGTGCAGGCACGGGGCAGCCGAGGGGAAGCCTGTCCCCTGTCCCCGCGTGCACACGCTGTAAATATCGGAGAGCTGATAAAAGCCAGGGGAAAACAGGGCAGAGACACCAAGAGAGGTGAATCGCCTGTGGGTTAGGGGTGGCTGCGACACCCAGGTCCCTGGAGGGATGGATGTCCCTTCCCGAGTGCCAGGCAGCTGGCAAAAGGCAATTTTGGGGGGCAAAAGGGATAACTTAAGCGTTTTCTCGCCACCCAGGCAATAGGACCCTTGGTGCTGCTTTATCCTAGGAGAAATCAGTGGCTAGCAGGCAGGGCAGGCAGCGGTAACCCCGGGGTGGAAACCTGTCCTCATTTACCCCATCCAAAGAGAAGCAGCTCCTGAGCACGTCTCCCACCACCGTGGCTTCTCGCCTGGGCTGCGAGGGGGGCTTTGCCTCCGCTGATCCCCAGCCGCTGTCAGCTTGCCCTGTGCTTTACCCCACGCAGATAAGACGGGTGGAAAACCACAAATATTTGCTAACGCTGGCTGCAGAGAGCTCGGGGTTGAACCGCAGGCGTTGCGGCGGGGCCAGGGATCGTCCCGACGGCTGCTGCTGCCCCCAGCCCGGCCCTGACCCTCGCTGCTCCCATGCGCTCGCCGGGCTCAGAGCATTCCTGCTGCCCTCCAGCCTCCACCTCGTCCCCTCCCCGGGGAGTTTTTTGCCTGATTCCCTTCGCCTCATCGCCCTTCTCCAGCCCGTCACCGCAGCATCGAGCCCGCTGGCGACGTCCCTGCAAACGTGGCTGAGGACGACGTCAAAAACCAGCCTGGCTTTTAGGTCCGAGCACCTCAGGACTCGGGAAGGAGATGGGGCTGCCTGCACCAGACCTCAAATTAACGCAAGCACAAGGCTTGTCAACATCTCCCCTCTTCCTCCTCCTCCTCTTTACCCCCATCTCGCTCTTATTTCTGCTTCGGACCCATCGGCAGCAGAGCAAATCCAGCCCGTCCTTGCCCGTGGCTGTCCTCATCACCACCAATGACAGCCGGGGGAAGACACCAGCTCCCGTCCAGAGTTTAAAGATCCCTGATGCGACCTATAAATAACAGCAGCACACCTTGTCCCCACTCATTTCACCAGCAGCAAAGTCCGCAGGAAGGTTATTTTTAGGCTCCTTGGTCAGGTTTCATTAATTCAGTAACAATTTGCTAAGGGGGTCGCTTACAAGTTAACTCCTGCCCAGAGCAGGCGGGTCCTGGGCCCCGGCCGGGGTGCGCTGCCGCCACTGAATTTTCCAGCCCTTCCCAGGTAATTAGCTGGTCCAAGTCAACACGTTTCCCTCGTTAGCAACGGCTGCACCAAATGAGCCGCAGCAACCGGAGCCGAGAGCTTCCAGCAGGCAGCTTTGTGCACTGGGGCATGGCAGCGCTCTCCTTTCCAACAACGCGGCGCCTTCTCTCCGCGCGTCGTGATTACGAGATAACATCGGTACAAGAAGCACCATCAGAGGAGCCGGGTCTCTGACCATCCTGGGAACATCCCAGGAGGCCTCCGAGATGGTTTTTGGTGCAGAAGGTGCCTGCTGGTGCTGTCCCAACCACGAAAAGCTGCAGCAATAGGTGCCAAAGCAGCAAAACGCCAAGACCGCGCTTTGTGCAGAGCATTTTTTAGGTTGCTTGGTCAGCTACAGAGACAGGGGCTGGCTCTTTGCTCCTGTCTAAATGTTAATCTGAGCATTGTTTCTGTGGGACAAAACACAGGATGTGGTCTGAGCTACCGTGGGCTCACCCACCCCTGTACTCACACACGAGAACGGTTCCCGTGGTGCGCTACCTGCTCTTCACCTCTCCACCTCTCCCCAGGGCATTGCTACCAGCTTAAAAGGAGACCCAGGGACCTTCTACTCCTGGGGATTTGCTTGATCTTTGTGACACCTGGAAATTTGGGCATTTTTTCCTGCAAACACCTGCAAGTTTTGCTTTGCTGGAGGAGCCAGACCTGCGTTTCGGCGGCGCGCCGTGACGTCAGGCGCTGTTTGCTCTCTGCTTGTCGCGTAAGGACACCAGCAGCACTCCGATTTTCCAAGCTGGTTCCAAATCTTCAGGTCCATCAATCACGGGACACAATGTCCTGTTTGCAGAGTCTCCTAGCAGAGGGCTGTTATTTTGGTCTGAACGCTACGCGAATGCCTGCCTTCTCCCGAAGACTTAAGACGCGGAAAGCGCGTAGGAGGAAGCGTGTCAAACAGCTTTTATTTTTAAAAGCTGCTTATCTAAAAATATCGTTGAAGAAAATAAATATTTGGACAACATTAGTCTGTTTGGATTGGGTTAAAAACTACTTTGCCTCCCTCTGCTATTTGCTCAAGTCTCCGCCGTGCACGTGGCCAGGTGGCCAGGCTCACGTTGCAAGAACAAAGGCCCAAAAAAAAGGCCCAAAAGGTTTTGCAGAGCAAAAAGTCAGTTGATTCCACGTTGAATCACCACCAAATGGCAAACCAGTGATATGGGGAAGCCCATTTGGTTCTCCCTGCCTGCCGGGACAGGGTGAGGATCTCGTGCTGTGCCAGGCCGATGGCTTTGCAAGGGCAAGGCTGCGAGTTAATCAGCGACAGCTCCGGATGCGCTCCCCAAGGGGCTGCCCTCAAGCAGCCCACAGAGACGGCCTGGCTCTGGCACGGGCAGCTCCCCACGGAGCTAACGGCCACGGGAAAGGCCTCAATCATTAAATGAGCTCCTCTCAATCATTACCCACCACGTCCCCTGCCCTTTGCATCCTCGCCTTACGGAGCTTTTACAGCTTTACGCTCGCGCGCTTTCCTTCTGTGCCGTGCGTTGATTGAGAAGGAAAAGGACGTCGGAGAGCAAGGCAGGGCCCTTCCCCACGGGATGCCCGGCTGCATACTCACACTCCTTCATCATGCCGATGTCCACGCAGCGCTTCAGCCGGCAGGCCTGGCAGTGCCGCCGGTTGTCCTTGGTGATTTTGCAGTCGCCGTTGAACGGACACGTGAACATCGCCTTCCTCTTCATGCTTCGCCTGGAGAGGAGCAGAGAAAACACCCCGGGTCACCCAACTCAGTTTTCGGTGCACAAAAAGGCTGCTCTGGACATTGGGGGAGATGCATCACAAACCCATATCCCCCAAATAGCTGGAGAAAAACCCCAAGGGCAGGTCAGAAAGGGCTCTGACCTGACGCCGTGCAGCTCAGCTGGTCTCCAGCAGGGACCAAGCTCGGAAGGCTGCACCTGGTTGAATACATCTGTGGTTTGATCCCTGAGATCCAGTTGTTGCTGCACAGCATGGGAAGGATTCCTTCTTAAAAGGACACAGCCCAGGGGTTCGACCACCACTTGCCAGCTTTCTGGTCTCAAACTTCCTTTGAAGCTGGAAAGGAGGTGGAAGGATTGCAGGGAACCCCCCACCCGAGCCACCAGCAACGAAAGGAAAGCAGAGGGCAGGCCAGCACGTACCAAAGCGGTGTCATTAAACATTTACCAGCCTTTAAAGCCCGGCTTTGCTAGAATAACTGGCTGGAGTGCATGTTTGCGTGTGCACGAGAAAAAATCTCACTGCAGGATACAAGAGAAACAACACTTAACATAATAACCTCTTCTCCACCAAAACCACACCGTGCCACGTTAATCCGCTGCTACAATCAGGCCTGTAAATCTTCCAAGTACAAAGGGTCAAAGCCACAGCTCCCAGCGAAAAAAAACTCGCCTTCCTGCGCAGCCATCCAGCGCGACATCCACTAATGACACATTGCAGGCATAGCTGAGCTCCTCCATTCAGGGCGGTTTCGAGGATGCCACATCTGGGCTTTGGAGAAAGTTACTCAACGACCTCCCATCGGTGAGCAAAGCTGCTCTTGGGCTGCAAGCATCTCCACGCACGCTGCTCACGTTAAGTGAAGGTGGAGGGAACCAAGCCCGGGGCACCTCCAGGCTGGAAAGTTGAAGCGAGGATGCTCAGAGGGGCAAATGCAACAGAAAAGCCCTTGGGAGAGCGCAGAGCTGAGATGCAGCTTGGGTACGGCATCAAGAAGCCAAACCCGGCCACCCCCATACTGGTGCTGCATTTCAGAGCCTGGAGGAAACATCCTCTGTGAGGAGGAGCAGTGATAAAATCCCCTCGTGGTATCAAACAGGGGGTGCAGGACCCCGAGCTCCCCGTGCAACTGTCCCCAGGGGAAGGCAGAGAGGCAAGGGCAGACGGAGCTTCAGCCCAGGACCAGCGCCAAGGCTGCACATATAGGGTATAAATATATGTTCCTGGGCTGTTCCAGCGTGCAATTAGAGGCTGCTTTAAAAAGAGAGATGTAAACAAGGAGGTTTTGCTCTCCCTTCACCTAACGGATGAATAAATGCATTTAGGAAAACGAACACAGGCGAGGCTGATGGCAGAGCCTCCACAACCTGCCTCACGCAGCAGTGCTCGGCTTGAAATTTGTGTTTCCCCCAGCAGCCGGCTCTCAGTTTTAATCATGTTTTTCTCTGGGTTTTCCCCTTCCACCAAGGCCAGCGGCGCCTTTGCTTTCCCAGGAACAAGGACAAACGCTTCCCAACCCAGGGGCAAAGCAGGATTTGGAACAGGACACGCTGGAGTCTCCCAGTTTCGGTGAACAACTCGGATATTTTGAGTATCTGGAGCAGCACCTTCTCCCCTACAGCCCAGGGCAAGGCTGCGGAGGGCACAAACAAGAGAAAGACGAAGCCCTGGGGCAGGGAAAGATGTCCTGCGTGCAAACCAACATTATGGTTTTGGTATGAAAATTGCAGCTTATCCAAACCCAGGGCGGCTGGGCACAATAGAGGGTTTCTGAGCAGCTGCTTCTCTGCCCTAGGGGTCGGCGGCTCGCGGCTCCGAAGCGCCCGGCCTTGCATCAGCGGCGTGGAGCACACAGTGTCCTGCTCCGGTGTATTTTTGTAAAGCCCCAGAACCGGCCATTTCAAGGCTCATTTAGATCCACGTCCCAGGCAGGCTGCCGAAGGTTAAAAATAACGAGATCCCTCCCTGCGCAAACACAGCCAGCGGCGAGGGAGCTGGGATCTGCCCAGCAAGGAGCTCCGAGGTCTGTAAGCATCTGTGGGGAAAGGGGACAGCGTTTCCATGGGTGTCCTCCAACACAACCACTCGCTGCCTGTGAACGAGGAGCATCAAGCACTGCAAGGCACGGAGGGACAGCCATCGCTCGCAGGACGCCCACCCTGCATGGACACGGAGCCCTTCTGCTTCTGCTGCACCCAAGGGGACTGATCGTCAAAGGGAGCCTCTGAATTTTTGTTGGCAAGATGAGATTTTGATGCACGCAGCTCTCCCTACTCATAACCAAACCCTGCAGCCACCTTCTGGTCACCGTGTCCTTCTCACCAGCCCCAGGAGCTGGCTGGGGACCGCACGGCTGGCACACTGGGGGTCTTTTGGGCACCAAGACTGTGGCAGAAGCACCATTCCCTGAGAAACAGGGCACGGCCAAACTGCTTGGGATCAGATAATTCCCTATTCCTTCCCCGTGCTCTTTCACAGCCCCCTATGAAGCCCACCACCAACAGCCAAGCCAAGGCTTAGAGCAGAGCGGTGCACTACTCATATTTTCTCCCCCATATTCCACCTGCTCCATCCTCCGCTCCTGGGAGCTGGTCAGACAACTGCCCCTTGCCCCCAAAAACATCTTTAGAGAGCCCCTGGCATGTTCTTGCTAGGGAAATAGATCAGGAGCAGCCCTTTGAAGCAAGCCAAGGAGCAAAATCAATGCTTGGTTTCTTCTGCTTGCTTTCCACCCCTTCCCTAGGCAGCCTGGGCATCACCTTGGGCTGGTGCACGCCTCCTGCTGGGTGCTCAGCCCCCTTCCCCAGGGTCTGGGATCACTCCTGGCCTCTGCGTTACCTGGATCTTCGCATCCTTTCCTCCCCACATACTTAAAAAATCACAGACAGGGCTCTCAGGCTGCCTCCTCCCCTCCAGCAACAGCCACGTGGCTGCAGGAAGCCAACACAAGGGGACGGAGTGTTTTAAGCTAAACACCTCGTGGCCCCGGGGAAGCACAAAAGGAGAGATGGATTTATTTTAAAATGAAAAAAAAAAAAGCCAGCAAAACAGCTTCATGCAGAGTAGCTCAAAGAACAATTGGGGAGGATTATAGGAGTGGGAGATGCAGTGATGCAGACAGGATGGGTGGGGAGCTGGTCGGTTTTGAAACACCCGGAGCCTTTCCAAGCAGCTCTGCTATTAACACCCGGGGTCAGGGCGCTGGGGGAGCCCGGGACGACTGAAGAAACCCGAGGAACCGCGGATGCTTCAGCCAAGTCCCAGCAGAACAAATCAGCGGGGTTTGGCCGCATTGTGAGAGCCCCTGAGCAAACAGCAGAGCTCAATAAAAGGCCACCGTTGCCGTTGGCATCATTAATAAACAGTGGACTTTGAAGCAAGCGGCCAAAGGTTGGCTCGTGCCTGTTTGTGCTGCGGGTTACGTGCACGTCGGAGCACCCAGAGGTGCCCGTAAATTCCTAACGCCTTTTATAGGGCCATTAAACCTGGGACCCTCCTGGGTGATTTCACGCTGGATTAATGCTGGGAAATCATAGACGGCTATGGCCCCGAGGCAGATGAGAGCGACCCAGAGGTCCTTCACCCTCAGCTTTGCTGCTGCAGCTCGATATTCTCAGCTGCTCGCCCTCTTTTAGCTCCTTCCAGTGCAAGGCTGACCCCCGGGGAACAGCTACCAGGAACTGGCACCTGTGCAGCCATTCTCCAAAAACCTGCTCAGGGAAAACAAGCAGATTTCTATTTTTTTTTTAATGCACGTAAGCACAAGCTGGTATAAAGCACAAGGTGCTTGCAAAGGGATCCTTAGCTTTTCCTGGGGGTGTTGTAGGGGTCCAGGCTCCCCCGCTGCAGTGTTCTCAGGCAGAGAGCACTCGGATCTCATGGCAGCAGCAAGCATTAATTAACTCAACGGTTGAAAATGGCTTGCAAACAAGCTCGTTTCAGCAAGAGGGAACACACCAAGACCTAGCGCGGGGACAGCGTGTCTGGGAAGCTTGATTAAAAAACATAGAACGAGCCTCAAATTGAAAATAAAGGCCTTATATGGGGCATGAAGGGCTAGCTGAAGATGAGAGCTTCTCACCTCATTAAAACGTCTGCTCAGAAATACTGTCACAATCACACGTCGTACATGGCTACACCGGTGAGATAATAGAGAAAGGGGAAATGCAGCAGCACTGGAGCCCTGTCAAGGGTTTGTCAAGCAGCACCAGTCATTGCAGGGGTCGAGAGCCACTTCAGCGGCCTCCGCAGGCACAGGGGGGACGGGGAAGGTTGGGGACCCCAAACCAGAGCACAGAGGAGGGCACCTGAGAGGAGAGCTCCTCGTTTAGCAGCAGCGATTGAGGAAAATGTTGTTGCTCAGGTTGGCCAGGGTTCAGGCAGGCTGCAAGCCTGTGGTATGTGAAAACCCCCATCTAGCCCCGAAATTCCTGCATGAGGAGGAGTCACGATTTTGCTGTGAAAGCCCGGGCTCTGCTTGATGTAAGAGCCCTGCTCGGCGTGCAAAGCCTCCAGCTCTGCTCTTTGCAATCCCCCAGCCACCTGCTGCTGCCATCTCATTACAGTGCAAAATACTTGAGCAAGGCTTTTCCCAGCCAGTCCCACGCCAGTCATTATCTTACTTGGTCTCATCAGCACTTAGTCATTCTCTCACTTGGTGCAAGCGACCTGAACTCCCACGTGAATGGCTCAGCACCCTCGGTGCAGACACACGGGCCGCTAACAAACATCCACAAACCTGCGGCCCCCACAGCCCTGAGATGTTTTTGCTCTGGGACAAGCCAGGGACTGCTCAAGACTCCCACCTGGCAGTGGAAAAAAGCCTCGGAGGAGCTGCACGTACAGCCTACAGCTGCTTTGGGCTCCAGGAGCAGGGACGGAAAGGCTGCTCGAGCTGGGGAGGGAGCTCGGTGCCACCTCCAGCAGCGAGCAGGTTTCCCCGTGCATCCCCCACTACAGAAGTGTGCAGAGCTTCTGAGCAGACAGGCTGCTTTAAAGACAAGCTTGTGCCCAGCAAACCAGCTTAGTTCTCAAAAAACTGCTCATTTCAGGTGTGTTTTTCCCATCCCATAGTGTCCTAGGGGCTTTTATGCTCCTGCTACGCGGCGCATCAGCACGCGGAGGTCTGCAAGGCTCCCAGCGAGATGGTTATGGGGAAAATTATTCTGCGGAAGTGGATTGCCACGCCAAGCCACAAAAAAGGAAGTGCTTTGGGGCCTCTCTTGTTGAGATCTGCAGGCGTATCAGCTGGTTGCAGTGCGGGCATGGGGCTGGCAGAGCTGCCCGCAGCCCAGGTAGTGAGCCGCAGCCAGGCAGCACCCCAGGACCAGGTCACTTTCTCCTCAAAGCTCGAGGATGGCGGGGTAAGACTCCTTCTCCCCAGAGATTCGCTCACCTGAAGAAGCCCTTGCAGCCTTCGCAGGTCATGGCGTTGAAGTGGAAGCCCGTGGCCCTGTCCCCACAGACCCCACAGATTCGGGGCACGTTCCTGTCGAACTCGCCGGCTGGGTCGGGAAGCGACGTGCTGGCAGCCATGGTCTCCATGTCTGGGGGAGCAGAGGAAGGCAGGTATTTATTTGCAGCTGTCAACAGCGTCACAAAAAGCTAATTAGGTGCAAGCAAAGGAAGCCTCCTTGCACTCATCGTGATCTGATGAGAAAAGCTTCCAATCCCCCCTGCCCATGCTCCCAGCCTTGAACACACCGCAGATTGTGCTCGCATTTACCTGCTGTTCTTAGATGGGAAGGGTCCTACAGCCCACCCCAAACCCTGATCTATTTTCCCCCTTACACTCCTTTAGTGTTTGTTTTCAAGAAAAAGCCTTGAAAGGACCCAAATTCACCCAAACCAGAGCTGCAAAACCACAGGGAAAGAGGTCACACCGCCTGCCAGCTAGAGCAGAATTTCCCTTGTGCACAGACAGGAAGCGACACCAGCACACTCATGCCAGCTCCCGTAAGTGCGAAAAATCCCAAACGCAAGTCAACTGAACGTTGTTTAAAAAAAAATCCTCAGCAGGGACGTAAACAAGGGAGGAAGGAAACAGTGCTCCTAGTGCAGAGCATGTGCAGCGTAGCTGAAATAAATATTAAAAGGGAGCTTTCAGTAGGCTTTCCCTGGCTTCTGATATCCACCGGTACAAGTCCATCTGCTGTTACAAAGATAAAATATCTAAAAACCAACAAGAAAATAAAGGTTAGGAGCTTCCACGGGGCCAGGTCTTGGTAAAGACCCCACAGTTGTGTCTCCAGGTGGCACCACCCCACAGCTCAGCTCCTGTGCCCCCATGTCCCCACGCACAGGATGCGTTATCCCATTTGTGCATCTCAGGATGAGAGATTTTTAAGTTGATTCAAGAGCTTCAAGAGAGCTTTTTTCCTGTTTTTTTTTTTTTTCTTTTTTTTTTTTTTTTCTTTTTTTAGTTTTATTTATGTATATTCTCAAGAGGTTGCTGCAGATAGCTGCTGTCTAGGTCTAGTCTGCTCTCAGCTGATGCATTGTCCTCCACAAAACATCGTCAGTCACCGGGTGACTGCAGACAATGAGTCTGGAACAAAATCGAGCTCAGAAAAAACAAACAGAACAACAAGAGCCCAACCCTCCAGAGCGATTTAAACCCCACCATACGTCTACCAGACTGCTGGTGCTTGATGCCAGAGAAACCTGGACTCCTCTCGACCTGCTGCTGGGGACAGAGCCCTGCAGAGTTTGGCCACGAAGCCCCAAACCCTGCAGCTGGCAGCGCACAAGGGAGATGTCCCCAGAGCACCTGGGGACCCCTGGGTCCCCACGCAGCTGCAGCAGCTCTTGGTTCTTGTTTTTTTTTGTGTTTCTCGCTTGAAATTTAGCACGACCAAGGCTCCTCTAGCTAGGGGTCCTGCACGGAAAGGGACAGGAGCCTGAGGAGGGCCAGCGTTTACCTGGGTCTGGGAGATAAGCCATGTCCTGCCGGTGCGTTTCCCAGGAGCTCTGGAGCTGGGACATGGAGCCACCTGCAACGACACGGATGGGACAGTCTGAGACAGCTCCGAGGTCGATGAGCCGGGGCAGACCAACCACAGCTCGCACCCCGAGCAGCGTGGGGTGACCTGGAGGCAGCCAGCCCCACCGGGCACCGCTTGTTGGGTTCCCACCGCGGATCCGGGAGGAGATGTCGCAACGCTCCGGCACGTTGCTGGGGGAGCCCGGGGAACGCAGCGAGAGAGAGAAAGAGCAAGGGCACGGGAAGGAAAAGGCAGCGAGAGCCGCACGGCTCGTTCCCTTCACCTCGGTAATATTTCCCTATAAATTTAAATTTCACAATTCAGCCTGTCAGGCGCTCAGCGGCGTGCGACCCGCCGGCTCGCGGGGGATGGCACGAAGCGGAGCTGGATGGCTGCTATAAACGCGGCTCCTCGCGCAGCAGAGCACGCGTCTTCAAAGTCAATGGGATCACTGCGGCGCTTCAGAGCCGAGGACGGGGAGCTTTTGGGGGTTTTGCTCCCTCCTCACGTCACTTGGCTCTTTCAGCTTGCAGACGGAAGCACCTCACCGGCGCTGGGCTAACGCGGTCTTAAAATAGGGACAGGAAAAAGGTTTTTGGAGATAGGGAAGAGGATTTAAGGTGCTTCGCCTTCCTTAAGGTTCCCTATCTCGGGGAGCAGGGAGCTGAGTGGTTTATCTTTGGGGGTCACCACACTGCTCCCAGCACAACCCCACAGCCTGAAGCGATGACGGTGCCAAAAGAGACCCCTGTGGAGACCCCAAATCTCACTCTTGGGTGTGCAGCCACCTAAAGCATCCACAGACACCATGACACCCGTGCTCCTCCAGCACCTCGTGCTGCTCCTGCTCTGCCCCCCTTCCCAGCACCACGCAGAGGGGCACCGACACCCCCAGGATGAGGAAAGCAGGCGCTGGTGGCAGCCTAGGGGAGCTCTCCGAGCGCCCTCATCACGCCTCTTGCTCTCTGCCAGCTCTCGGTTAAGCAGCAGGAGGTGATTTAGCAGGAGGTGATTTGGTCACCGCCGCTCGTTAGGGAGCAGCAAGCCTGCGCCGGCCACAATTCCCGCAGGGATGGTGGCGCGGCGTCGAGCTGCCATCGCAGACTTCTTGGAAAACCTTACTCAGCCCCATCACGGCCGTGACGTCGGCACGCGGGGTGGAGCGCACGCAGGAGTTTCCCCTCCACCCCCACGAAAGGTCGTTCATTCATCAAACGTGACATTTAGCCTTCACCTCTTGGGGGGGGGGGGGGGGGGGGGGGAAAAAAAAAAAAAAAAGCAAAATAATTTGTTTTAAAAGCGCTGAGCTCTCCCCACCGGGCATCCAAAAGGTTAAACTAGTTTTGCAGCAGGCACAGCAAAGTTTCGGCGAGCTGGCTTGCAGAGCAGCCGTGATTAGTTAAATTTAAGGTTTTGCACCACCTCAAACCCAAGGCTCCACAAACAGGTCAGGAGACGTGATTTCCAGTGACCCTTTTTTAAATTTTATTTTATTTCCCCTGGTTTGTACAGAGCTGTAGCAGCTCGAACAGCCCCAAAACGCCAGAAAGGAAGGCTGTGTGCTCACACTCAGTCACAGCACCCTGCTGGGATGCTGCCAGATGACATTCGGGGAAAGGAGCAGCACAGGAGCTGCCGTGCCCAAGGTTTAAGCCCCTGGGAACCGCTCACCTGCTGGAGACACGTCGAGGGGGGAGAAGAGCACAGCTCGGCCAGCCAGCTCCATGCAAAGCGCTGCCAGCAGCTGCTATTTCAGCCAGGGCTGCGACAGATCCCACGTACCCAGGCTGAGACAGATGGGGGGATGCTGAGAGCGCAGGCACAGGGCAGGAGGTCAGCAGCCGTGCTCGGGGAGAGCTGGGGAACAAACCTGGTAGGAGCAGAATGCCTGGAAACATCCTGGGGAGGGGGCTGACATTCCCCAGGTGCGCCCAGTTTCCTTCAAATTGGGGTAAAATCATCCTGAAGATGGGCATAACAGCCTTTGAGCCATAACAGCCACCAAACCCACAACCTGTTGGCCATATGCTGGGACAGCAGGCAGAGGTACGAGGGAAAATTTCAGCAAGAACTGAGTGTGGGAAGTTACCTGCTTGTACCTGCTGCTGAGCCCAAGGGAGGCAGCATTCTCTGCTTTTAAGCCCGTATTTATGTCCGAGTTCCCCCCGGTAGGAAGCATTTTTCTGCAGCATTTTCTCATGCTTTATCACTTTCCTTTTTCTCCTGCCAGCTTGCAGTTGCAAAACCCCGCGCTCGCGGCTCTTCAAGGCTTGGCAGGAGGGAGAAGGCTCCGGAGGATGACGGCTCCTGCTGGAAGCCTTACTCACCCGCTCCCAGCGTCTGCTTCCTCCCCAGCACCAGGGCGCTGAAACGCTGCCCTCTGACAGCACGTTCCCCTGCTGGCACCAGCAGCGACCGGAGCAAATGCTAGCACGAATCCAGCCAGGACAGCTGCTGCACAAACCCCAGCTCGCCGGGCTCGGCTTCAGGTGCCCCCCACTTTCCCAGGAATGCATTTTGATTTTGACATCAGCTCCCGGGATAGGAAAAGCCTTTAAAGAGTCTGTTTGGGGCTGTGTGCGCAAGGAAAACCCAGTTTGCTGAAAGCAACAGGCGAGTTTACAGCTGGAATCAAGACCAAGGCTTTGTCTGGCCAAGGGTGCAAATATGAGGAGCCTGTATCCAGCCTCCCATGCCCAGGAGGCTCCAGCTTCACCATCATGCTAAAGTTTTGGGGAGAAAGCGAGCCAGTTAAGGAACAGCTGAGCCTTCCCCGGACAGCGCGGGTGGCACCTCCTTGAAGAGGCTGTGAAGCCTTCAGTGTTTTGGAGACTGACAACCTGAAACCTTCTCAGGACGCCGAAAATACCGTTACAATAGCAGGAAAATATTTGTCAAGTTCTCAATATCTTTGTTCCCCCATCGAAACGCATTTTTGGGTTCGCTTCTTTGCCAAGCAAAACAAAAGCTTTACCCACACAGCCTGAAAAGAACAGGCTGGCTCCTGACAAATCCTCACCCCAGCGCCGCTTCGACTTGCTGCTGAGGACTCTGCTTCGTTTTGGAGAGGCCCGTTCGTTCACACGGAGGTTTTTTACTATTTCCCTGGCTCTCACACTCAATTCACACCACTGCTGACACGCCAAAACAAAGCGATGCTGCTCCGTGGAGCATCCCCAGAGCCGCTGGCAACGCACTTGCATCTTGAAGATATTCCAGTACAAATCAGCCTATTCAAAGCATCCAGTCACGGCACGCAGGCAACCCCTTTCTCTATTAAAAAGGCAATTAAATCATTTCCCTCTGTAGCTCCAGGGAGCCCTGCTGCTGCTCTCTGTGAGATTTATTAGGGAGCTGACTGACAGCCTCCTGGGAGGACGAAGCGCTGCTTCCACGGGCGCATCTGGAGCCCAGCACTGCTCTGTGCGGGGACGGTGAAGCTCCCTGCACCACGCTCCCCTCCGTTTCTAGGTTAGAAGCACATTGTCATTTCTTTTTTGCAACACCCAGAGTGGCTGCAACATCCCGGGAGCTGGGCAAGGAGGCTGTCGAGGGTGGCAGAGTCGGGAGACCGGCAGCGCTTCCTCACCTGCTGCAAGCCAGCTCCTGCCACCCCTTGCCCCATTAACCTGATCAGATGTAAAAACCCTCCTGGAGTGCTACCAACGCCCCCAGACCGGGGCTGGAGGCGCCTCCGTGCCAGGAACACGTAAGCATGACAATTCCTACCCCGCAGAGGCCAGACACTCCCCGTCTGCAAGCAGCGTGTCGCTGCAGTCAGACAGCTGCGGGGCAGCTGGAGGAGCCAACGCCATCAGCCCCGAGGAGGGCAAAGGGACCCGAAAACCCCGCTCGAAGGATGCTAATCCTGCTAATCGGGGCCATCCAAACGTTTTGTGGTGTTGGACAGAGCAAGCCCAGGGACACGGGAAACTCGACCACAGGCACCCCAACGCATCCCGGTGACGCAGCTGGGAGCAGACAGCGGTGCCTTGGTGACAAAGCTCAAATAAAGCAGCGTTGATGGAGGGGGATCGGGTCCGTTCTCAGCCCTGCGGGGCCCTTCCCACCCACTGGGGGTGGTGGGGACCCCATACCGTGGGGCACCCTTGCTGCTGTGTCCATAACTCTGATGGGGTGAATGGGGAAGCAGGAGGGGGGAAGAGGGGATGTGTGGGTTTCTTTGGGTTTCCACGGCCATCGTGCTGATACCGCCCTTCCTGGCTCCTTGGGAGAGGGTGACGGCTTTCCCAGGGTGTCAGAGAAACCCAAACCCCACAGAACAGCTCCAGGACACCTCACAGGCACACAGAAGCGTGCAACCCTCCAAAATCTGTCCCTCACCCCTTGGTGCAGCGACACGGCCTCAAGCAAACACGTGCACGGGGCAGGTCCAAGGGCCGGGGATGTGTTTCCTCTTGCCCCACTGCAGGCTGGAATCTGGGGCTGGAGTCCGGGCACAAACGGCACCAAGAGGCAGGAGAAGGAGCAGGGGACACCGTGGCCAGACGAGCATCGTGATGCAAGCCCTCAACAGCTTTCCTAGCTTGGACAGACAGGAGAAAAACATCTGGCCATACACAAGCTCTTTTACCACATCAGCCAAGTATCTTTATGGGATCTCACATCGCAATTAGGCAACAAATCCTTACATGCGCAGGTAAAAGCAGAAAATATTTCGGAGCGCCATTCCCCTGACGGGGAGGAATGAAGTAAACAGATTTCCAGATTACCGCTCGGGCACAGCGTCAAAAATACCTCCAACCTGACTCCTCGCTGGCACGGCGCTTTGTCATTGAGGCCACAAAGAGGTAGCCAGAGCCCACAGTGCAGAAACCCCGCTGGATCCGCGAGCCGAGGACACCCCCAGCACCAGATTAGCAGAAATAATATCACTAATATGGGATTTTTGTGAGCAGAGGGTCCTTCCTCAACCTCACCTTCAACAAAACTTCATATGGCCGGACCTCCAATAGCTGATGGATTGTCCTCTTTTTTTTTTCTTCTCATTTTTAGCTTGTATTGTGGCTTCGTGGCACAAGCCAGTACCTGTTGGTGTCACCTCGGTTGGTTGTAGGTACAAGGGGGGGATGGAGGAGGTCTCGTTTGAGCCCACCCAGCCCAGGCTCTGCCCCTGTTCCCAGCCACGACCCTCTCCAAGCCACGCACTCTCTCTTGATGTAAGAGCTTGCAGACAGAGCCAGCTCTCAGGACCGGCTGCCAACTGGGATGAGCAAGCGCGGCACACCCCACCTGCCCATCGGCTGCCGATAAGGGTAATTAATAAGGGCAATTAACAGAGACGAGCGCTCGGTTACGGCATCGCCGGAGCGCCCACGGAGCCCCCGTCTCCGCCTGGAGGAGCCACCACAGTGGCAGAGCTCACAGCGAGCACTGAGCCACACGGGGGCTGCTGTGGGCTCCCCCCGGGCATCGGAGCTTGCCGAGCCCCCTCCCTACCTCTGACCAGCTCCTGATGCCCACCAGCACGGGGAGGGTCTGTCCTGGGGACCCTCACCCAGAAGCGATGCCCAAAATCACTCAGAGCACCACCCTGGGGTGAAGGAGCTGTTGCGTTTTAGCATCACGTATCCGTGATTCATTTCGAGATCCAGAGCCCCAAAACATTTCTAGAGCAAGAGCAGTCATAAAAGCTTTCAGATGGGAGCAACGTTTCGGCAAAGCCTTGTTCTCACAGACTCTGATTTCACAGAAGACGTCGAGCAATGATTCAGCACCGACACCGTGCAAAAAAGTCTCACACACACCTCGAGTCCACATAGACATCACTGCCTCTTTATGAGCTTCAGTGTCCTGGGTAATTTTGGCCCTTTGTCCTGTGCAGGCCCAAAATATTCCTACAGTATAAGCCAGTCCCAACCCCAGTGCCTCCAGTCTGAGCAGGTAACCACCAAAATTGCTCTTCTCTTTGCAGTCTTGAGCAGCCCCAGCCTGGGGCATCCCCAAAAGCAGGGTCCAGCAGCACTGGGGCCCCACACGGGTTTGGGGGTGAAGCAACCAGCTCGGCCCCCACCAATGCCCTGCCAAACGGGGGCTGGTTTCCAGCAATGGGGTGAACAATTCCCATTTCCCCTCACGGGAGGTGACAGGAGACAACCACCACGTGCTTTAAAGGGGAACAGGAAGGCAGGAGACGCCTCTCCCAGCCCTGTCTGAGTCCTTTTTCCTTGTCTGGCACCAAACCCCACGGGCTGAGAGCCCCAGAGCAGAAACGTGGGGTTTTAGCAGGAAGAATGCCCCAAGCGTGGGGGGAGATGCAGCTGGCACCAGCTCCAGCCACCACCCATACAAAAACCAGGAAAAAAAAAAAAAAAAAAAAAAGGAGAGGGAAGGGTGAAGGTTTGCCAACTGATAACATGCACGCAAGGCAGATCAAACACACCCGTGCTGGGGCAGCTCACCCCAGGAATGAGGCAGTGGCTTTGAGCCCCGGTGCCAAGACGTCAGCCCCCAGCACTCGACCCCATTACCCCACTGCACGAGCGATGTTCCCCGTTTGCTCCATCCCTCCTCAAAGCTCCCCCTCCAAAGTGGCCGCATTTAAGGTGCAGCAGCACATGATGGTGCACATCCACAACTGGTGCACGTTAATAAAGCACGGCCACGGACGTTCCCTGCACTCTGAAGGAGAAGCAATGCCACCAAACACAGCCTCTGCACATTTCGGGAGGGCACACGGGTGCTTTGGGAGGGATGCCTGCCCTCCCCATGAGCATCACCCACAGACACCGAGTTTATTTCACAGCCTTGCAAGGACCGAGGCTTGCAGAGAGCAAAAAAAAAAAAAAAAAAAAACCCGGCCACGCAGCCTGAGGGTCAAGGGACAACTTAGCAAACAGCACAGCACCGAGGGGAGAGCGCCCACGGCAGCAGGGCGAGCTGCAGGCTGCCTCGCTTCCTGCGCAGAGCCACAGGAGGATGTTAGTCATGAATGAGAAGTGGTAAGATGACCAAAAAAAAAAATAAATAAATAAAAATCATCAGATCCGTGCAATGAAAGTTGTGTTGGTTTCCCTTGGCCCAGAAGCTGTTGCATGTGTTTGTGATTTGTTTCAGGAGAAAGGCAGCTGGTGGATGTTAAACTGGATTATCTCCAAAATGGTTTATGTGCTGCTATCGTGCTGCACTCACAGCAAAGTGATTTAAAATTCAGGCACAGCTGCCAGCCTGCTCTGCTTAAAACACGGTGCCTTGGTTATGCCCAAACCCAGCTACACAGCATCCAGAAAGCCATTTATTCCTCCCAATCTGCTGGGAGGAAACACAGAACACTGCATTTCCACGCTCACCACCAGCCCCATGCTGCTCCAACAGGGCACCCAGCCCTTCCACACCCAGCTCAGCAGCCAAAACCCACGGTGCTTCCTCAGCTGGGCTCAGGTAAGACTGACAGAAAAGCACTTTTTGGCTCCAGCACAGAACGAGCTGGTTTAGACCAAAATCTTCCCAGCCCTTCCTGCACCCAGGAGCACCTCTGCTGGTGCTGAGCACCCTGGGGAGCAGCAGCCAGGGTTACACGCTGCTCCAGGGGCAGTTCTGGTCACTGATGCTCTTTGCAGAGCACTTGTGCCCTTGCCACCCCAAAACCTGCAGGGCATGGAGATGGTCACCATCGGTGCAGCCCTTCAGCCACATCCGAGGGGTCTGTTCTGTGCACTTTAGTCTCTAAACGGGAATCCTGGTCTGTCAAAACCAGTCCAGAGCGAACACACGTGGCGTGTTCATGCCTGCACGTTGGCCAAGCTGCTGCCAGGATCCCTTCCCACTGCAACCAGGGCTAAAAACGCCGCAGGCAGCGTGACAGCAGTGTGGGAGCCCAACCTCATCCCTCCTGAGCTTGGGGCTGGAGGTGCCACGAGACACCTTCAGCCCCGAGGTCAGCAGGAAGGCAGGTGCACGAGCACCAGTTTGCAGGAAGGATTTGGCCCCTCGTGGCTCTCCAAAACAGCCCGCAAGCTGCTCTGGGTTCGGTGGAAGGGCCTGATCCTGGCTGTGCCTCAATCACATTGAGCTGGCCCCCGCACGAGGTGCTCCGAGTGCTGGTCCCTGCGAAGGTGCAGCAGTGGGATTGCTCCTCTGGGGAAAGCTGCTTAAGGCAAAACAGCTATTTAACAGCCAGCACCGTCCCTGCCTCAAATATTCATTGGTTCATAGGGAAAAAGAGGGACAAAGTACCAAAAAAAAAAGTCATTCCTGCTATATTGCACCCCCCCCCCATATGTCTATGATTTACTGCAGGCTGTGGAAGCCAAGGAAGAAGCCATCTCAGCCTGATCCCAGCTGCACAAAATCCTGCTTGGCTGTCCTAAGGTGGTCAAGGGCTACAGAATAAAGCCAGCTAGAGGAAGCAACTCACAAAAAATCAGAATAAACAGTCAAGATCAGAGCTCCCGAAGGCGCCTGGGGATGCACTGAGGCTGGGAGCGCTGCAGGCTGTCGCTGCTGAGCCGTGTTTGCTTTTCAGATGGACACAGTGAACAAATACATGTTTATTGGCACGGCCTCTCTCCAAACAGCACCGCAGCTGGTACTTATGTCACCCGCTACGGCTTCACCAAAATTTACCACCATCAGGGGACGCAGGAGCCAGGCATTCGCTCCCCCCGAGCTCCCAGGTGGGAATCCGGCAGGTTTGCAGAGCTGGCTGAGCACGAAGCCCTCACAACAGCGGGGCGGGCTCCGAAATTAAATCTCCACCAGCTGCACCGCGTAGCGCTTGGCATTAAGGTGCTGTAACCCTAGCCCATTCACAAATTATCAGCAGCAGATGTCTGCCTTTCCTAACCTTTTGGCTCGTCGTTTTAACTGCAGACAGGAGCAGCGTGCAACAGCCATTTCCTTCTTCCACATTTTCACTTCTTATCTGGAGGAGTTATTTCTCCAAGCCAATGTTTCCAATGGAAACTCTGCCTTCAGCTTAGTCAACATGATTTCCACACTGATATTGCTGTTGTTCTGCCCGTGCCGTTGTGCCTCGGAGTAACAGCAGCACATCTGCACCCAGCTAATTGCAGGGCACGGCAAGGACAGGGCAAAGGGAATGCTTGGTCCTAACAAAATCACAAGAGCAATTATTTCCACAGATCCTTCCCCGTGACACTTTGTGTCCCCTGAAGCCTCCCTGGGTTTCAGTCACCCATTTCTGTTGCCCCAAATTGCTTGTGTGCCTTGGCTGTGCCTTCGTTTCCCAAGCACTAATACCTCGGTGAGAGCAGCCGAAGAATCCTCGCTCTCATACACCAAAAATTCAGGAAGGACCAACGGAAAGGAGCTGTCCCTGCATGTGGCAAATACCACACTGCTTAAGGGCTTCTCCCCTATTTCGAAACGTATGCAAACAGGTTCTCGTGAAGAATGCAAACTGCTCTATCCTTCTCCAGAAGGGAAAAAAACAACAAAACAGATCACACCAAGAATATACAACCCCCCAGGAAGTTTGATATTGAAAATCTCTTCTCAGATCAAGTCAATGCTTTTTTTTTTTTGTGTTGCTTTTTTTTGTTTGTTTGTTTGTTTTCTGCTGGAGGTGGAGGACAAGCTTCAGCAATAGTATTCTGCAGCTCACTCAGCCTAGAGGTAACGACCTGAAGACGTGACCTGGAGCTGTGAGATGGAGAATTGGAGCCTTTTCCCCCCTGACACAGAGCAAGTGTCAGGAGGTGCCTGGCCACCCCCCAGCAGAAACAACTCACAGCTTGCTCCAGACCACCAGGAGAGGGTGGGAGGGCTGGAGAGCCACCCGAGCTCGGTGCCAGTGGCTGCAGCCACAGCCAGACATGACAAAACCAGGTCAGGTGTTACAACAGACATTCCTCAGGCTCCTGCACTGCTGAAAACAAGGGGGTTAAAAATAGGCAAGCACTCGGATATCAGGGCTCCGGGAAAACAGCTCCTCTTTGCAAGGTGCCAACCTGGAGCTCTGCAGAACGAGTCCAGAATTCAAGGTCTTGGGATTCACAAAATCATATCATATGCAGAAAAGATAGGGCCCTTCTGAGGCTGCCGATCTGCTCCAGTGGCCTTTGAAATAATAAACTAATTGACTAAGATTCCAGTAGATAGAGAGCAACATCTGAAGTTGCTCCCAGAAGCGGAGAGCCGGCAGCTCTGGTCGATTTGTGCTGGGAGCAGATGGTAGGCACTCACCGCGAGGTGCCGAGAACACCCAGCCACACTCACAGACCTACCTTGTGACCAAAAAAATAACACCTTGTGAAAAAACAGCAAAATGTAAGCCCTTTGCATCAACCTAGATGCGTCAAGCTGCTCTGATGGCAGACTTTCTACCCTGCTGCGTTATTTCCTATGCTGCTTTCAGACATTCATTAGGGTGGGGAAAGACACTGACGTGGAGGAAGCCACATTTGGAGAAGCAGCAAGTGACAGGAGCTGATTTGTGATGGATTAGTCACCTTAAACCAACACCATAGAAACACAAGCCTTGACCAGCCCTCGTTTCAAGAGGCAGGTAAACCCCGCAGGCTTCCCCGCTGATTTAAAAGAGCTCCAGCTTCACCACCAAGCACATTTCCCAGGAATTTGGCATTACGGCAGACAGCAAGTGCCACCATGAGTCTTACTGCTGAAAAGAGAAAAAAAATAGCTTCCAAAACACAGCATAACAGGACCGAAAGCCTCACCTGTGCAATCAGGCAGGAAGTTACAGCACAGCCACGGCAGCTGCCAGCTTTTAGGTAGGATGGGACCTGGCATCAGCACATCCCTCGACCTGGGCTGGTGCATCCCTGGGGGCTATTTCCAGTTTGTGGGAGCAACAGACCGGAGCACGCCACCTCCGAGGCCACCCCACAGTCAGCAACATTTGCATGCATGCAAATGCCACAGGACAGGAGCTGCAAGGGAGCACCTCTGGCACCAAACTCTCCAGCTCCAGTCCCTCAGGGGAGAGCCCTGCCTTGCACACAGGCTCCCGAGGCTCAGCTTGCTGTCGCTGTCGTGCTGTCTCCTCATTGACTCACGACTTGCATTAATTCTCTACCTTCGGGTCATCCCACTTTTCATCCACGCTGAAGCCCAGCCTGCTTGCTTGCACCTTTGGAGCCCAAGCATTCCCAACAAACCTTAATTTCCTTGCGAGCCACGAGCAGAGCAGCGATTCCTCAGCAGATCTCTATCGGCTGCATAAAGGACAACCAGAAATGCAGCAGCCACAGGTTAAAGCAAACAGACAACAGCACCAAGCCAGAAGGGGAAGGACGGGGACATCAGAGCAAGAAGCAAAACAAGAGACACGAAACAAAGAGGCCATCTCACCGAGGAGAGAAGAGATAAAACAAAGGGACTGTGAAACCTTAAAATTAACTGCATTTTTTCGTGAAAAAGTTTTTCAAAATCACAGCAGATCAGGGACCCTAAAGAAGGCAGCAGACCCATGAGCTCGGTGGAGCCCTCGGTCCTCCAGGATGGTTTTTTTTTTTTTTTTTTTTTTTTACCTGCAATAGGTGCCCGGGGAGCAAGGCTACAAGGAGCTGGCTCCTAGGTCGCTGCTTCTCGTGCCTGTCTGGACGAGCCGATGGGCAAATTCAGGGCTCAGCACAGCTGCAGCACGTGACGTCGAGGCAGAGTCATGCCCTGCCCTCGACAGGCAGTTCCTTCTCCAGCAATTTTACTGCTACTTAAGGAAGTGAGTGGGTGAGCAGGGTTAAAATTGTTCCCCTCTACTCAGAAAAGCAGAATTACCCGCAGATTTCTCCTTCCCAGAGATGAGCTGTAGGAATCCCGTTACCCCACAGCAGCCGGTTTCGGTTCAGCTTGCCTCGAGCCGAGTGCTCTGACCAGGTAGGTCTGGGCTGCACAAAGTCTCTGTGCTTTTAACCACCGTGGTTAAACACTGCTCCGACCTGCCAGGAATTAAACACCGCTGCTCCCACCAGCAGGCCCAGGTTACCCACGGATTTTGGCACCACCTCAGGTCCAGCCTCATCCTTATCGTCCCTGCTACGTTTTCACAGCAGAGATCCCAACCAGGGCCACAGACAGGTTTTGTCACAACACGCTTCACTGGTTTGAAATTCTGTCATGCATGCAAAGTTAAAAAAAACTGAAGGAAGGGCCTCTCGCAGTGCACATCCAGCAGCTCTGGTACAAATACAGGGTCTCCTACCCTGCTATAGTGAGCAATAATTTATATTTGAAGAGCAGACAGCCCAACCACGCCAGCTTTTGCACCCTCTAACAGTAATTTGAAGTCAGTGTCAACAAGGACAGCGTGGGAGGCACCACCAGGAGCAGGGCAGCAGCCCGGCACAGAAAAACAGGTTTCTCCTCTGTCCAGCACCGAGCAGACCACAGGATTACTCGAGTGTCTGAGCACGAAGCCGAAATGCTCGGAAAACAATTGCCTCTCCTTCAAGCGTGCCAGCCAGAGCACAACTTGAAACTCCAGTTATCAGGCTGCTTTTACACAGACACGTATGGGAGCTTCCTGCACCCAGACCCTGGGGCAAAAGGCTAGAGGAAAGCAGGGCACAGGACCGCCGGGCTGAGAAGTTCCCCTCTGTATGAAAGAGCCCCCAAAGAAGAGATTTAAGCTCAGCATCGGGAACTGGTCAGCACCATCTCCCCCTTCAGGGTAACTCAAGCTATCAAATCAAAGTGATTTCAGAAAAAAAATAAAATAAAAAAAAACACACACACAAAAAAAACAAAAACAGAAAAAAAACATGGAATCATTAAGGTTGGAAAAGGCCTCTGAGGTCATCTGCTCCAAGCATCCCCCTGCCACCGGGGTCACCCACTAAACCACGTCCCTATGCACCACCTAGAAAATACAGCTGGAGTCACATCAACCTTCCTCTGCACATGAGCTTGCTTACATTACTGAATCCTTCCTGTTTTTCTCTCGTCATCCTCAAAACAGAGTGAAAGTCAACATTTTTGTTGGGGGAACTGCAAGGCCCGAATATTCCCGTTTTAGGGAGAAGATAAGCACAGAATGGATGGCTGCTCATGTACTAAGAATCCCTTAAAGTTGGGGAAACGGGACCAAGCCAAGCTTTTTCCCTACAAGCACACAGGGATTAGGGGACAATGGGGACAGAGGGAAGGCCACCGTGTCCCAAGAGGTGTTTTCCAGGGCTCAGGAGCAAGTGCTGCCGGCGCTTGGCCCACCCTGAGGCCAAGGAGCCCGCTAACGCCCGCAGGCCTGAGCGAGGGCACCACACGTTCCGCAGGGCTAAGCAAGTCTAAATATAGCCGGTGCTCGTATCTTATCTGCTTGCTGTTAAACAGGCATATTGACGAGGCGATAAATGTTTATGAGGAACCGTCTGTGTCAGCGCTACCCATGCGGGGAGGGGAGGAGAAACCCTCCTGGGCCTGGACGTGATTGCAGTCCCCAGGGTCCCGTCCCTCGCCTGGCAGTGATGGGGGGCACGGGGCACGAGCCCACCCAGTGGGTGAGGGAATGGGTGCCCCTCGGCACCACCGATTGCCTCGAGAGGGCAGGAGGAGGTGGGAGAAGTGATAAAGCTGCTGTTTGAATTGCAGCCCTAGATTGGGAAACCAAAGTGCACCCACAGGAGCTGGACGCCCAGCCTGCACCGACGGGATGGGATAGCCCAAAGCAAAGGGGAGAGCAGGCTCCTGCTGGGCAGACCCCTACAAAAAGCCGTGGGTTTGTCAGGAATACAAAGGCAGCCTGGTTAAGAGCACCTCTATCAACCAAACTCACCTTGTTCAACACGCAGGCTCACCAAAAACCTCCGGGGGCTGGAACCAAGCCACAAGTGGGGCTTTGGGTTAGGACAGGAGGCACACAGCAGAGCCAGGCGGTTTGGGATCGCAGGTCAGAAGTCAGGGCAGCAGGTCCCAGCAACCAGGGCAGGCAGCACAAATTCCTGGCAACGAAGGAAGGGCTTTGAGATATACAGATAAACGTTCCAGGTATTGTTTTTAATTGCTTTTACACCCCATTTCCAATTATTAGTAGCCAAAAGTCACTTGCATGCGCGAGGTGGTTTAACCACCACTAAAAGCCACAGATAAGGAAACTGCCTGTGAATTGTGGCTGATTCAGCAAGCACCTGAAGGGAAGGCAGACGCATGCAGGGGCAGCACCAGAGGTTACCAAGCTGCCTCGGTCCTTCAGAAGTCACGACGAGGTCTCCTGACTGCTCCAGAAGACCCGTTCCCCCACCACAAAGCATCTGCTTCTTCAGGTCACTGCTGAGAAGCCCTGTTTTAAAGCCTGCAGAGTCGTTGACCTTCCTTATCTCCCTGGACTTTTGCTCTCCTTGTCATTTATATTCCTCACGCCCTGGTTTAACCGTCCTTCCCCCTCCCGGCCCCGCGGGCTGTGCCGGTGCCAGATGCTCTGCGGGCAGCTCCACGCCTGTCCCGGCGCTCCTCAAGCTCCCCGGTGGGCTTCACTTCCCATGGCACCGTCCTGCTGCCGTGTTATCACCTGCAGTTTGGGCTTCCCTTCCCTAGGGAAGGGATTACAGCATTGAGAGCCCGCTAATCTCCCAAATCTGGAGAAAGGGGGGTTGTTAAAGCGGGGTTCCCAAGTCCCCAGGCTCCATTTGCACTCACCAAGGGCATTTCACCCTTCTCATAAGCAATATCTGGAGAGAACACACTCTTGAGAGCTGAGCAGGAAGAGGGGAAAATGATGCAGGACAGCACTAAGTTCTTCCACGGTGCCTGCTCAGGGCTTTCATGCATTCACAACTCTGCGCTCAGACTTGTTAACCTGCTGCAACGTCTGTCTAGCGTTCGGGTGTCTTATTTGGTTGCCTTTAACCAAGACCTGTGGTTTCTCACATTAAAAACACACTACTTTTCATTTCCACCTGGTTCTTCGGTGTCCCCCTCTGCCCCAGCATGTACAACCTGAGACAAAACTTAACACCAACAGCCCCGATCAGAGGGATGCCTTCCACGACGGCAGCATTAACATCCAGCTACAAGTCACAGGTCTCCCTCAGAGGTCTCAGTGCCTCTATTTGAAGACACAATTCTTGCTTTTCTCTCATTTGGGGGTTATCTTTTAACTTCTACCCTTGCAAAGAATTGATGCCACTGCCTCCCATGCCCCCCAAGGGGTGTTGCTGGATAGCAGCGGGTGCCCACAGGTCAGGATGAGCACCACGTTTGCTGCCACGCCAGGGAGATCACGGCTGGAAAAGCAACACGAAGGGCGACTGGGAAACTCGTGGAGAAGCTGCCACCTCTCGAGACCCACTCGAGAGCAGGCTCATGTGAGAAAACCACCAGGAAAAGCCAGGTCCTGCCCTCCGTGGGCTGCAAGATGAGGAGCCACCTCTCACAACCAGCTTTCCCCAGCAGCCCGGAGATGCGGCAGCTGCTTTGCCCCAGATCTTTCAGCCCGGATGATGAGTGCGAGCCGTTTCGCATCAGTTACACCATCCCCAGCTCCGAAATGCTCTGCTGCCACTTCCTACCCCAGGGACGTGGCCAGGAGGCTGCCCGAAGGGGCAACCTGCCCCCCGTAACCGTGGTTAGAAACTCGCCAGCCCACAGAGGCTGGGGCAGGCGCTTGCCCAAATTGCGGGTTCCCAGCACCTCCGGCCGCAAGGAGGAAACGTGACGCAGACGGCCCCGTGGGGACGGGCACGGACCCTGCCCGGCACGTGGGCAGCCCCCACGTCAATATTTAGAGGCTGTTTGCATCTACTGCCGCGTCACGCTCAGATACTGATGGGCGGCACGCAAAAACAGGCAACTGCAACGTGGTTCCAAATCACGACACCCCGTGCTCAGCACCAGCTTCCACAGAAGTGGGATTTGAGCCCCAAAACGCCACGCAGTCCTGGGAAAGCCCCTTTCAGCAGAACCCAGTCCCTGTCCTCACCTTGTTTTTATTTATATATAAAAATATATATCAAAAAAAAAAAAAAAACATATAAAGTGTCTATGACCACAAACACTCGTGGAACCCCATGCTCAGACGCTGCATGGCAGACACAGACCCACCTCCAGCCACTCGAGGAGGATTATTTATCTCCCAGTGACTTGACATTTCTGTATTTCCCCTCTGCAAAGCCACAGGAAGTTTGGGCCAGACTGACTGTGCTCCGGCTCAGCGACAGCAGGTTAAAAATTATTCTCTCTGGCTAGAGGTGCACTCGGGAAGGAGAGCCGCTCCTCCGAAGTTAGTCATTAAGAGAAAAAAGAGCTTGGATTATTTCGGATTAAGTACACCGGGATTGGGGAAGAAAACACCTAGTGAAAAGCTAACTCACCCGAGGCGAATTCTTGACTCATGAAAAACCTTTTTTGTGCCTTTGTTACTTGAAGTGCTGCTGCGAGATCTTGCACCTGATGCGTTCGCAGACGGGATCTCGGGCAGACATCCGCGCCGCCCCCTGCACCTGACAGCTTTGGGTTTTCCCAGCTCCTCGGCTACGCAAATCCCCCAAATCTCAGCCCACCCCACTATTTTCACCCAGTCGGGTACACCATCCCGAGACCCCATCCGAAAGCTACAAACTCGATCCGATTCACCCCAGCAAAGCGGCTGCTTCGGAGGAGGAAGACTTCAGAGGAGGAAGAAGAGGTTTTAGCTAAATGAGTAATTACAGCCCCAACGTCCTCCCCCAGCGGGCTGAGCGCACGGAGGCACCACGGGGGCAGCGTGGCCGGCACGGAGGAAGCACCGAGGGGGTCCGTGGGGAGATGTCCCCCCTTCGGGAGGGGACGCACGCGGCCCCGCTGCCGGCGCTCCCTTCGCCGAGCCCCGGGAGGAAGATGAGTCAGTGCCCAGCTCGCGTGGGAGGAGAGCGCCGCAGAACGCCGGGGCCGGCTTCTTGAGAAAAGCCGTTTCCAAAGAAACTTTCAGCGCTGAAGGCTCCAGCCTTGGTCAGCCAGAGGAGGAGGAGGAAGAGGAAGGCTCAGCAAACCGGGGAACGGCGCCTCTGACACCCTACGGCAGCCCCCCCGCAGCACCCTTGGGTGCCCGGCTGGGTCCGGGGAAAGGAGCACCCATTCCTCGGGTGGGGGATGCGGGAAGGTCCCCAGTAGATTCCCAGTACCCCCAATTCTCCTCGTGCTGGGAGCTGGTGGCTGAGAGGTCCCGGCTGCTGTGGGATCGCTCACGGGCAGCCCAAACCCATGGGGGAATTACAGCGAGCGCGGTGGGTGCCGGGGGGGGGGCTCTGCCTGGAGCCTGACAGCTCCCCCAGCCCCCCAAAAGCACCAGTGGGGGAATCCAATTAAGGATGCTGCTTAAAGCTGGTCGTTAATGAGGTGCTCACCTGATTCATTAACTCAAAATGGGATGGAAACCCCAAAACACCAGAGAGGCGCCCGGAAAGGGGCGCACGTGGCTGGGGCAGGGGGACAGGCGAGGTCCCACCCCGGGGAGCTGGGGGACATGGGGGGGGGGACATGGAGCTGGGGAAGGGGCTTCAGGGCAGCACGGGGCACACATGGGGGCCCCAACACAGCCTCCCCGGCACCCCCTGGTTCCGGCCAAACCCTCAAACCCCAAACCCAGCAATGGGGGGGGGGGTCAGGACGTGAACCCTGACCCCCCATCCCCATCCCCAAACCAGGAGTCACCCCCACAGGGGGGTCGGGAGGGTCAGGGACCCCCCCACCCTAAGGTAGCCCCCCTGCTCCCCCCATTTCACCCCTCCTGTTCCTAAGAGAGCCCATTTTTGGGGTGGAATCCCTTAGCATCCCTTTTGGACTGGGGACTCCCAGTATGGGGTCACGGGGGGGGAACCCAAATTTTGGGGGGGGCACAAAGCACCCGGGGACCCACACACCCCCAGCACCCCAAACGAGTACAGGGGCACGCTGAGCACTGCGGAGCCCCAAGCCCACACGGGACCCCACACGGGACCCCCAAACCGGGGGGTCACCCCCCCCAGCACCCCCCAGAGCCATGGGGGGGTCCCGGTGACCCCCCCAGCACCCCCTAAACCACTGGGGGGGGACTCCAATACCCCCAGCACCACGCACCCCCCACCCCACAGCAACCACAGTGGCAGGCACCGAGTGGGGGGGGTCCCCAAAATGCCTCCATCCCCCCCCGTGCCCCCTCCCTACCCCCGGTACCCCCCGGTACCTGCGCTCCCGGCGCTGCCTCCCCCTCCCTCCCCCCCCGCCCCGGAGCCGCCTTTTGACGGGAACCCGCCGGCCGCGCGCCCCGCCCCTCCCCGGGGACACGCCCCCCTCCGCTAAACCACGCCCGCTTTCCCTAAGGACACGCCCCCTTTGTCCGAGGACACGCCCCTCTCCCCGCCCCCACCCCCGCCCCGCCCCCGCCAATGCCAGCGCGGCACCGCCTCGGCACCGCCCCCTCGCGGGCGGGCCCGCCCTGACCCCGCCTCCCATGCCCGTATAAGGTAATGAATGGGTGAGGTCACGCCCTCTGGGGGCGTGGCGTGGGCTGGCGGGAGATTGCACGTGGCGGCCCGGCCTGGGGAGCCCGGCGGGGGGGTGCTCAGGCCCCCCCCGGTGCTTTGGGTGCTGCTGCTGCAATTGGGGTGCTGCTGTTTGGGGTTTTGGGGTGCTGCTGACACAATTCAGTGCTTTGGGGTGCCGCTGCTGCTGCTTGGGGGCTTTGGGGTGCTGCTGCAATTGGGGTGTTGCTGCATGGGGGGGTTGAGATTCACCTGCGTGGGGGT
Organism: Netta rufina; assembly: GCF_964035555.1. Classification (NCBI taxonomy): domain Eukaryota; kingdom Metazoa; phylum Chordata; class Aves; order Anseriformes; family Anatidae; genus Netta; species Netta rufina. The sequence continues at coordinate 1,717,333 of NC_140154.1, forward strand.
TTTGGGGTGCTGGTGCTGCAGTTGGGGTGCTGCTGCTGCTTGGGGCTTTGGGGTGATGCTGCATGGGGTTTGGAGGTGGTCTGCTTAGGGCTTTGGGGTGCTGCTGCAGTTGGGGTGCTGCTGCTTGGGGCTTTGGGGTGCTCTGCTTGGGGCTTTTGGGGTACTGCTGCATCTTGGGGCTTTGGGGTGCTGCTGCTGCAATTGGGATGCTGCTGCTGCTGCTTGGGGCTTTGGGGTGCTGGTGCTTGGGGAGTTCAGCGTGCTGCTGCTTTGTGCGGCTTTTGGGTGCTGCTTTGTGGGGCTTTGGGGTGCTGCTGCTGCAATTGGGGTGCTGCTGCTTGGGACTTTGACATGTTTCTGCTTGGGGGCTTTGGGGTGCTCTGCTTGGGGCTTTTGGAGCGGGGCTGCTTGGGGGAGTTGGGGTGCCGCTTCTTGGGGTTTCTGGGGTGCTGCTGCTGCTGTTTGTGCCTTTTGGGGTGCTGCTGCTGCTTGGGGGCTTTGGGATTGCTGCTGCTTGAATGGCTTCACAGCCATTCCAGAAAGTTCAGCGGGCTCTGCGTGCATGGGCATGCAGTTCTGTGTCCTCCTTTCCACCTGGCTCTTGGTCAGCCCTTTACTGGGACAGGGCAAAGACCACCAGTACAACGGTGTCCCCCCAGCAGCCCGGGGCAAACATTTTCCTGGCAGCATCGGTTCCTGATCACGTTTAGGTGTCCTTGCAGTGTCTCACCTTTGCTCTGGTGCCTTCTGGAAGTTCAGGCGTCCACGGGGCTGGCCGTGGGTCAGAGTCTCCTTCCCTTCCGGATTTCTATGCAACGAGCCACCCTGTACCAGGAGCACTCGCCGCATTTATCACCTGGCAAGTGGACTCCGTCTCGTCTCTGCAGCTGCAGCATCTGCCGGGCTCGTCTCCTTCCTCTCCCATTTTTGGGATGCCACCCAAGAGACCTGCCACCGCAGACTGCAAATCCCCTCTCTGGTTACAGCTCTTGGAGAGCTCGTGGATTTTTCTGATGCTTAGATCAGATTAAGGGCAGAAGGAGAGCTGATTCATCCCTGGCCTCTAGACTAGAGATAGCAGCATCTGCAAGGGCCCAGGCACAGCTCCAAGCACTAGAGACAAGTAAAACCAAGGGGGGGCAGGTTCCTGCAATGTTTGCAGCCTCCAAGCTGCTCCGGCCCCTCGCTCACCTCGGTGTGGCCGGGACTTCACGTCCTGCATAAACGGACCCCGTGTGAAGCCCTTGGCACGTCTCGGGAGCAGGGGCCTGCAGGACTCCGGAGTTTGGCTGCTCCTGCAGGTCCTGGGGGTGTTTGGGACCGTGCAACCGGCCAGGTCCAAGTGCTGAGCTCAGCCACCCAAAATCCCCTCGCTGGGGATGGAAGGAAACCTGGAGGATGCGGATTCAAGCTGAGCTGTTTCAGCTGGTGCTGCAGCTCCAGCCCAAAGCCACTCAATCTTCAGGGCACGTTACACCCCCAGGCTGAAAAACTCAGGATATTTAGCAATTCCTCCCTTTCCATCCTCCAAAACCTGTCCAGGGTGCAGACATCAGCAACGTTTTATAAAGCAGCACGGAATGCTTCGAGAAAGCCCCTTTGTGATCTTCCAGGGTTTACTAAGGGCCCCTAAACCCAAAATCCTCGGAGAAAATGAGCCGCCGTGCCGATGAGCGCGGGCGGCCGCGCCGCCGTCATGGCAGACGGCAATCAGCACCCCGCAGCCGTGATCACCGAGTTCAACAGCTTTAATTCACGTGGGGAAAGTGCTTTGCTAAATGTTTTCAAATTGGTTTAATGAGGCCAATCAGAGAGAGAGAGAGAAAAAAAAAAGTCTGGGAAGAAATGGGAGTTCATTAGAGACAATTTGGTCACGCAGAACTTTCTCAGGGAACAGGGAGACGAAGGGTGGGGGATTTTGTGCAGAAGGGTGCCCATCACCAGACCACCTCTGCTGAGTTTAAACCTCAGCCATTTGTCTGCTTAAAATCCATCCTAAGGCTCGACACCGCATGCTTCTCCCTGTCCTTGCCTGGACCACGCTGGCATGATGTTTCTTTTGACCCCAGAAATCCTGCTCCCAGCTGAACCCCTTTTTGCATGCTCTTTCCCACCCCGTTGCAGCTCAGGAAAGGGAATTCAGGGCTGGATGCAGGCAGAAGTGGGGATGGGATGGGGTTGGGATGGGATGGGGATAGGGATAAGGATGGGATGGGAATGGGGATAAGGATGGAGATGGAAATGGGATAAAGATGAGAATGAGGATGGGGATGGGGACAGGGACAGGGATGAGGGTGGGATGGGAATGGGAATGGGAATGGGGATGGAGATGGGATGGGAATGGGGATAAGGATGAGAACGAGGATGGGAATGGGATGGGATGTGGATAGGGACAGGGATGGGGATGAGCATAGGGACAGCTCTCCCAGGGTGTCTCCCACACTTGCTCCATCCCCCGGTGAGCACAGGGCTCTCAGGAAGCAACCACAACACCCCCACACAATGTGGGTGTGTGGGGCTGGGGGAGCCCCATCCCCGCTTTCTGCCCATCTGGGCTGGCTTGGGAGGGAAAATGAGTTTAAAACTAGGAAGAAAAAAAAAAAAAAAAAAAAAAAAAAAAGGACTGATTCAGGACACGCATCCCCTAAAATGTCTTTTTGGCATCCCCAGGACAGGACAGCACAGCACTCATGGCTTTGGCGCAGCTTCTGCCCCTTTGGGATTCTCTGTTGTCTGCTATAGGGTTGAGCTCGCCCTTCAGGGAGCCTGGTGAAAGCCTCCCTCTCCACACCCCTCCCAAAATGCTGTTTGCAGCCTGTCCGTGTGGGTGTCTGTCTGCGTGGTGCACGTCCGCACCCAGGGCATGCAGCAAGCGGGTCCCCAGCTCATCTGGGGGGCGCTGGGGGATGCGCAGCCCATCCAATTAAGGGGAGCAATTAGCGTGGACAGCGAGCCGGGGAGCCTCCCTCTTGCTGGCATTTCACTCCCGGGAAGAAGAGAACAAATGATCCATTAAGTTTCCATCGGCGGCACAGGTCGATGGAAATATTTTCTTGCCGTAAACTTAATTTTTATGGTTTGGGCGATTATGAGGGGAAGGAATTTGTTTTTCCACTGAGCTCTCACGTTTATTGTGGCAGAAAAAAAAAAAAAAAAGTGATTACATGGGAGGCTCTGCAAGTTTATGAGCATCCACTGACCCAAAAGGATCATTTTTTACCTGTTTCTGTCCCAGAGCTATTGGGGCTGGAGAGGATGAGAAGAATGGGCTGGTTTGATTTTTTTTTTCCCCATAAAAAAATGTGTTTTTTTGGAACTTGGGAACTGGGGCAGGATGTTTTTTTCTGCTATGTTTTTTTTTTTTTTTTTTTTTTTTTTTTTTTTTTGTGCATCTGGGCTGCAGAGCCCCTAAAACCCTGATAAATCGGTGCAAAAGGACCGGCACCCCCAGCAGCACGGAAATCCTTGGGGAAAATGAAGGAGAAGGAAAAGCCGAATTTCTCTGGTGCCAGGAAAAACCCTGCGAACCCAGCGACTGCAAATGAGAGGCAATTTCCCCCTTAAACGCCGCGTTTTGGGGTAATTTGTCTGCAGCAGCACAGCCAGGTTCACTTTTCCTCAGCCGAACCCGGCGGCAGCGAGTCCCCGCAGCGAAGCCCTGTGCTTGCAGCCGGCGCCTCTGAGCGCTGTGGGGGAAAAAAGCCTGGATTTGGGGGTTAGCAGCGGGGTGCACCGGGTGCTGGTGAGCTGCTGCTGCTGCTCCTCGCCGGCTGAGGCGACATCTAGTGAGGCTGCGGTGAAGGATGGAGAGTGCCGGGCGTGCACGGCCCCGTACCAGCACCCAGGGTCTTACATGGCCCTACACCAGCACCCAGGGTCTCATATGGCCTCATACCAGCACCCAGGGCTTCATATGGCCCTGCACCAGCACTCAGGGCCTGGCACCAGCACCCATGGTCTCACACGGCCCTACACCAGCACCCAGGGCTTGATATGGCCTTGCACCAGCACCCAGGGTCTCGTATGGCCCTGTACCAACACCCAGGGTCTTGCACGGCCTTGTACCCTTGCACCAGCACCCAGGGCCTGGCACCAGCACCCGTGGTCTCACACGGCCCTACACCAGCACCCAGGGTCTCATATGGCCTTGCACAAGCACCCAGGGCCTCACACGGCCCCACACCAGCACCCAGGGCCTTGCACGGCTTTGCACCCTTGCACCAGCACCCAGGGCCTTGCACGACCCCACACCAGCACCCAGGGCTTCACATGGCCCCACAGCAGCACCCAGGGCCTTGCACAAGCACGCGCAGCCTTGTGGGGTTTGCACAAGCACAAATGGCTTCACGCAGCCTCATACTGGGGGGGTGTGCCCCCATGGTGGTGCTGATGGTTTCATACAGGGGGGTGTGCAACCATACTGGTGCAGGGAGGCTCCATACTGAGATTGATTCCCCAGTACTGGTGTGGGGACCCTCATACTGGGATGGGTGTCCCCATATTGATGGAGGAGGGTTCATACTGGGATGGGTGATCCCGTATCAGTGCACGGGGGTTCATACTGGGACTGGTGCCCTCATACTGGGATGTGTGCCCCTATACTTGCTGCTGGGGAGGGATCATACTAGGATGGGTGCCCCCCATACTGGTGCAGGGGGTCTCTGCACTGGGGTTTGTGTCCCCATACTGGAGCAAAGGGGCTCCATACTGGGATGTGTGCCCCCATACTGGTGCAGGGAAGCTCTGTACTGGGATGGGTGCCCCCATACTGGTGGAGGGAGAGCTTTGTACTGGGATGTGTGCCCCCATACTGGTGCAGGGGGCTCCATACTGGGCCGGGTGCCCCTATACTGGCTGGGCAGGGCTCATACTGGGACACGTGCCCCCCCCACTGGTGCAGGACGGCTCCAGACTGGGAACCTCCCCCAGCGCCCCCCACCCCTTCGCCGCGCATGCGCGCTGTCTCCCGGCGCCCACCCCGTGTGTGCGCATGCGCGGGCAAAGAGCGGCGAGCGCGGGCACTGCGCATGCGCACGAGGACCCGCCCTTACCTCGCCCAGACCCCGCCCACCAGCGCGCCCTCCACCCGGGATGTTAATGCGCATGCGCAGTTCCGGACACGCCCCTCAGCCCCACCAACGGGTGTGGCCGCAGACCCGCCCCTCTGCCACCTAGCGCATGCGCAGTGAGGGAGAGCCGCGCCCAGGCGGGGCTGTTTCTGTCGTCACGACGGGGCGGGGCCCACAGCCCCCCGCCCACTACCTCGGGGGTCGGGTCGATGACGCAACGCCCCGCCCGGCGCACGCAATGGGCGTGACTTCAGTTAGGGGGCGTGGCCAGCGAAGATCCAACTCCCTTTCAGCACAGTGCGCATGCGCCTTCAGCGGAGGGGGGCGGGGCGAGGCTTAGGCTCCGCCCCCTTCTTCCGCCCGCGTCGTCGTCATAGCAACGGCGGCTGCGCGGCCTGAGGGGAGGCGGTGGCGGTGAAGGGGGGGGGGGTCGGGAGGGGACCCCCTGTGGGCCTGGGGGGGCTTTTGGGGAAAAAGGGGGGTGTGGGGGCCTCTTTTTGGGGTTGGGGGTTGAGGGGGCCTCTTTTTAGGGGGCTGTGAGGGGGGCTATTTTTTGGGGGGGGAGCATGGGGGGGCTGTTTTTTGGGGAGGGGGGTGAGGGGGGCTGTTTTTTGGGGCTTAGGGTTGAGGGGGGCTCGTTTTGGGGGTGTGTGTGAGGGGGGCTCTTTTTAGGGTTGGGGGGCAAGGGGGGCTTTTTTTGGGGCTTGGGGGTGAGGGGAGCTCTTTTTGGGGGTGTATATGAGGGGAGGCTCTTTTTGGGGGGCAAGAGGAGGTCTTTTTGGGTGGATGAGGGGGTCTGTTTTTTGGGAGGGATATGAGGTCTCTCTTTAGGGGTGGGGGACAGGGGGGTCTCTTTGGGGGATGTAAGGGGGCTTCTTTTTGGGGCTTAGGGCTGAGGGGGTCTCTTTTTGGGGGGTTGAGCATGAGGGGGCCTCTCTTTTTGGGGAGGGGGTCTCCCTTTTGGGGGAGGGGGCCTCTCTTTTTGGGGGGTGGGTGGGGGAGCTGAGCCTTTGAGGTGCTCCTGGTGGGGTGCCTCTGCTGGCAGGGTGCTGGGGGAGCTCCCCCTGAGGCTGAAGGTCCCTGGGGTGGGGGCTGGACCCCTGGGAGGGGGGATTCTGACTTGAGGGAGGGGTCTCTGTGTGCTGGGGGATTCCCTAAAGGGTGCTGGGAGGGGTCCCTGCTGGGGGGCTCTCTGGGGGCTGGGTGCTTCCCCCGTGCACATATTTTGGGGCCGGGTCTCCTGGCCTGCCAGAAATTGTCCTTAACGTCCCGTGTCCCCATCACAGGCTCGGTGGCGATGGGGGCTGCGCTCTCTCCCCCGGCTGGCAGCGCTGCCCCCCGGCAGCAGAGGAAGGCTGGCGGTGACGACGACGATGATGATTTGCTCGACAGCAGGGACCGCAAGGAGGACATCGCCAAGTTCCCCTACGTGGAATTCACGGGGCAGGACAGCATCACCTGCCCCACCTGCCAGGGCACCGGCTGCATTCCCACGGGTGAGCGCTCCCCTCGTGCGTAAAACCAAAAAGCAGGGGGCAGAAACGCTCCTTGTTGAATTTTCCATCTCCAACTCGGTTTTCGTGCTCTTTTTTTTGCTTTCCAGAGCAGGTCAACGAGCTGGTGGCTCTCATCCCCTACAGCGACCAGCGGCTCCGCCCGCAGAGAACGTAAGTGTGGAGTAAGAGTAACTGCTCCTCTGTGAAGAGCAGACAGGGCTTTTTTTGTCGTGTAGTAGCAGAGCTCAACGCTCTACACAGTCTCCAGCCTTTCCTTCACCCTACTGGCTTGTTTTCACCAAAATATGCTAACAAATGCGACTTTTAACTCTAAATATTTCCTGTTAAATCCCACCGTAGGGGTGAGCATGGAAACAATCGTCCCACTCACAGCCTCTGTCCCCGTGCTCTTTACTGAGGGTTTTAGAAAGAAACCGCCGTAGCAGCAGCAAAAACGTGCGCTGAAAGCACCACGGGGGCAAGAGTGATTCTTGAGGCAGTTTACTTTTTGGTAATGAGTAGCTAAAGGGTGATGGTTTTGAGCAAGATCGGATATCGAAAACGTTTGAGCAGCACTTTAGGCCTCTTTCAGGGAAGGACAAATGGGTGGTTTTTTTGCTGGGTTTCAGCTTCATGGGGTCCCACGGTCACAAGTGTTGTTTTTGAGCCCTTCCCTGCCTCTTCCAGGAAGCTCTACGTCCTGCTGTCGGTGCTGCTCTGCCTCCTGATATCAGGGCTGGTGGTTTTCTTCCTCTTCCCCCACTCTGTCCTGGTGGATGACGGTGGCATCAAAGTGGTTCAAGTCTGGTTTGACAAGAAGAACTCAGTTGTCGTCCTTGCCATCACGGTAAAGTTTCTCTGCCCCTCTCTTCCCGAGGGAACAAGCCCCGTGCTGAGCTGCCCAGGAGGTCGCTGCTACCTCTCTCCCCTTTCTTTCCAGGCCACCTTACGGATCAGGAACTCCAACTTCTACTCGGTGGCAGTGACCAGCCTGACCAGCCAGGTGCAGTACATGAACACCGTGGTGGGAAGCCAGCAGATCACCAACGTCTCCAGCATCCAGCCCCTGAGTGACAAACTGGTATTTCTCCTTCTTTACACTCACAATAAGTAAAAGCATCACTAAATCGTGTGGAACCTATGCAGTATTACAAATTACCTTAAATATTGTCTGTCTATACCTAAAGACAGACATTTGCTTAGCAAATACTCATGGCTACAGCAGGCTGGGCTCTGTGTGCACCAGCTGAAATGTAATAAGGTAGAAAAGAGCCCAAAAGGGATGGGTTGAAGTGAGCACGCAGGCTGCATGTGGACGTGTTTTTCTTTTGCAGGTGAATTTCACGGTGAAGGCGGAGATGGGCGGACCTTTCTCTTACGTGTAGTAAGCATTTACTGTTCTCTGTGTCTGGCTGGGGAGTGGGAAGGTTTCAGATCCTTTATTTAGCATTTGCTCAGGAAACTACCAGCTTTCTGCTAACTCTCTGAAAAGTAACTTTGCTTGAAATTACTCGAAAGGTTGCTCTGTGAGGATGTTGTGATGGGGTTTTGGACGCTGTCTTGAATTGAGTTAGCACCGAGGGGAAAACAACATGGGAAGGTACCGAGAAGCAGGCTGCTTAGGCTGTCCTGACCTACTTCTTTGTTTTGGTCTCTTCCAGTTTCTTTTGCACGTTTCCCAAGGTGAAGGTGCATAACATCGTCATCTTCATGAGGTAGGCTGCTTTCTGCGCTGCTCCTGACTCAAAGGGGAACTGCTGCCACAGCAGATCAGGGTGCACGAGGAAAATCCCGCTTGGCAGGCACCCCGGCCTGGTTCCCTGTGTCAGCTTTCATGCAGACCAGTTGACGCAGTTGGGTAAAATGTAAGGCAGGGGGGAAAAGGCACCAGATTGCCCTAAACTGAGTTCCCATGTGATGGGTGGCGTGGGGCTGTACTCACCAGCTCCCTGCAGCGAGCAGTCCTGGGTGCACTCACTGGAAATCTGAGAGGATCCGCAGCTTTTGAGGGTGGGAAGAGGAGTTTTGTGACAAATGCAGGCTGCTGGTGGCTTTAATTTAACAGAGGGGTCTCAGCCCCTGGTCCTGTCCCCTCTAAGCCTCTCTCCCCTCTCTCAGGACGTCAGTGAAGCTCTCCTACATCGGGCACGTGACGCAGAGCGCTTTGGAAACCTACCACTACGTCGACTGCAGCACCAACTCCACGGCTGCCCCCGATCCGCTGCCTCTGCCAGCCCCCTCGATGCAGGGCGCAGCCAAAGCCAGGAGCAAGCCCTGAGCTCGCCCCCGCTGCTCCCTGTGAAATCCGTAGCTGTAGAAAGGACTGGGCACTTTCAAATGGAAGCAGAAGGGATCGTGACTGACTCTGGGGGATACCTGAAAGCTCTGGGGTCCCTCTTGCACTCTCTGGCATGCAGCTGGGCTGCGTTGCTGGCCTGTCCCTCAAAGCCACTTCGGGTGTTGTTCGTGTGCAGGCAAGCGGGTCCCTTCCAGAGTAAGGGGCCTGCCGGGCCTGCCTTCCTCTTCAGTTCCAAAGAACTGGGTTTTGGGTAGGGAAACCGGATTCTCAAGCTCTGTGCTTTGTGGTCCAAAGATCTAGAGTTGAGTTTTGCGGCTGTTCTGTAGCTTAGCACTGTACCTGGTCCTTCCAGAACGAACTAACGAGTTCAGAGCAATTAATTTATTCCAGTTTTGCTCGGTGGCGGTGTGTCACTGGCATGTTTCAGAGCAGAACTTGTTTTAAAAAAGGGATGAAGCTTTGCCAGGAACGCACAGGCAAGGCGTTCAGGCTTTCACCTGTGTAATTTGCACTAGGAGGAGGAAAAGGAACTGGAGCCAGCAGGGCACAGGCGTTCCCCCTTGCACAGATTTTTGCTTTTTGGCAGCTGAGACCCAAACACTGCGGCCCCGCTGAAGGCTTCTGCTCGGTGTGCAGGGGGCGTTGGGCAGCTGGGGGGTCTCTGGTGTTTGAAGCTGGGGAATGCACAGCTCAGTGCTGCTTTGTACTCCTGCCTGCTGCAGATTTAAACTGATTTGGCGAAAGGTTTCGGGGGGGGGGTTTCTTGTTTCAAAGCCTCACCTCGCAGGAGCCAGGCAGTCCCGAAGGACGGTAAAGCAAATAAATCCGCTGTGAAAGCTCAGCCTGCTGCGGTTCTTCTCCAAGCTTCTCCCCCCCGTTTGCAGCTTGGAGGGTTTCATTCTGCCTCTGCCCTTTGTAGTTCTTCTGGAACCCGATCACTGCAGCCCCCCGCGTTTCCTCTCTGCACGCACCTACGCCTTTCTCCAGCCCTGTCGGAAGCGAGCGCGTGGAAGCACGGCGCGGGCAGAAGCTGTAGGGGAAGGGGTCTGGTGTTTCTCAATGAAGGACGCTTTGTTTTGTGCGAGTGTGAAATAAAAATACCCTGTTGTTTTCTAAGAGGTGGTGTTTTGGCCTCCAGACTTTCTAGAATTGAGTTACTAAAGCGGGGCTGGAGGGTGCTGTGTGGGGTCACCTCACTGGACATGAGGAAATGCTGTGACCTGGGGCAGGCCAACTTTGTCCTAGAGAGTGCACCTCGTCTCTCGTTGATGATTTTGGGCAACAAGGGCCAAGAAACTCAAGAAGTGAAGCCATGGAGCCCTTGGGCTGCCCCCGTTCCTGCAGGGGACAGGATTTGCAGCCCCGCACTGTGACTGTCACACTGCCCCTTCCCCAGTCACAAGCCTCTCACACGACTCAGTTTTGTAAAAACCCCTGTTCCCTTCTCGTAATTATGATGAGCTGAGTTTTCTTTGAGGAAGATGAGGAAGTGTCCCGCTCTGCCCTTTATCCCATTTGCTTCCTGCCCCTCAGCAGCCTTGCAGCGCCTGGTCTGGGGTGATTTGGTGTCCTCATGGGTGGCAGAGCCCCCTGCTCCCCTCTTCGTGCTGCAGATAACCGCTGCTCTCCTGCTCCAGCCCTTAAAAGCAGAGCTGCTTTTAGCTGGGAGGTTTTTGGGGGGCTCGCTGGGTGCCTGCAGGAACCCAACTCCTGCTGCTTGGCCGAGCAGGAACAGCGCCGGTGCGAGCGAGAGCCAGAGCGCTGATAATTGGGGGTGCCCTCCGGGTCATGTGGCAAAGCACTTGGCCTTTTAAAGGGCATTTATTGTGAAAATCCTTCTTAATCCTCCAATCCTTTTTAATGAATTTCTTCTGCCAATGTTTTTTTTTTCTAAAAATCCCAGCCCTGGGAAGCTGCCTTAGGTGCTTTAGCAGGAGGGGCTGCTGCCGCGGTGCCAGCTGTGAGCGTTTAAAAGTGAGGTGAGGGCCCCGAAGTAGCATTTTTAAAGTTTTTTTTTTTTTCATCCTTTAAAGTCATAATTTCTCTTAATGAGCCTGCGGTACCCGTGCTAGCGACTGAGGAGAAAAGCTGGGGTTTTAACAAAAGCACCATCACGAAACCTGCAGCCCCCGAGCCAGCAGCTGCCCGGTACGTCCTGCTCGTAAAGCTCAAGTTTGCAACTCTTGAGGGGGTCAGTGGGCTAATTTTCTTTAAGATAGTTTAAAAAAATAAATAAAAATCAAGTAGTGGGGCTTTTCCTCTAATTAGCAAGCTGCTTAAGAGCAGCACTTACATGTGTAGCTTTTTATGAAGCCTTAAAGGCAGAGCTGCTTTTACAAGTCAGGGTGCGTGCCCTGTGGCTGTGAACGCCTCCACCATCAGCATTGCAAAAATCTCTCCTTAAATTGTTTCTGTGTGGCCAAAAGGGGATAAATTCCTTGGGGACGAGGGGAAGGAGCATCAGGGGGCTGAGGAATTAATCCCTGCACCTGGTTTTTGACGGGAATGATGGAATTACTCATCTCCCAGGACTCTGTCCACCCACAAATCTCTCCCTGCTCAGCCCCTGCTCCAGCTGTGCTGACCTGCACAGGACGTGGCCTCAGCCTCCCCTTCCCCACTGGTTTTACTGGTTTCCTCCAACTGGTGTCCCTAACCCAGGCCTGGAAGGGAGATCCCTTGCCTCAAGGCACCCCGGTGCTGGTTTGGGGTGCAGGGGGATGAGCAAACCCCATAAACCCAGCTGCTGTGTTCATGCCTGGTGCTTTCGAGATTTATCATTTAAAGCATTTTCCTTCCTTTTTTGAAGGTTTTGTGTCATTATTTTATTTTTTTCCCCTTTATATGAGGTATTCTCTACCCAGAGAGTTTGAGATTTGACCCTAAACCCTGAATGGCCCCAAAAGAGGGGAAGGGCAGGGGTTAGACCGCAGCCACCACCGTGGGCGAGAGGAAGAAACACCGCGCACATCCACTTGACTTTCCACCAAAAGTTTTTTTTTTTTTTTATATCAACTTGATGTTAAAAAATACAGACTTGTTTTACAAGAATAGCACCATTTGTGTTGTATTATACATTAGCACTCCTGCTGGTGATACACAGGGGGGAGGGAAGGGGCTGGGGCGGGGGGGATTCGTGATACCTGCATTTGCCAGATCCCTTTGGCGGGGAGGGGCCGTCGTACATGCCAGTTAGATTCCCACCTCCACCCGACCTAAAAAATAGGCCTTCCAGGAAGGCAATAAATAAATAAGCCCGTGGTTTTATGTCGCAGTCTGCCCCGTGACGGCGCTGGAGGGAGGCGGTGGTCCCAAGCGCGAGGACCGAGGGTCGTGCCAGCCATTCAGTGCAGAAGTCGTTGGAGTGATTGGGAAGGACGGGTCCTTGGGGTGGGATTGGTTTTCTTTTACTGTATTGGGCTGGATTTCTTTTTTTTTAAAAAAAAAACAACAAAAAAAAACCAACAAACCAAAACAACCAACGAACAAACACACAAATAAAACAATCCTTTTTACAAGAAGCAGACGGGGCCGATATCCACGCCAAACTCCTGCTCGGCGCCACCAATGTCCATAGGTGCAATATCTACAATGGGCAGGCGCGAGGTCTTCTGCGACCGGTACTCGATGACTGTCTTGCCCCATTTGCCAGTGTGTTTCTGGGGATGGAACGAGAAGCAGGGATGCCGTCAGCTGCTCCGGGGCCATCCGAACAACCGGGCAGCCTCGGGGGTCCGACCGCAGCCCCCCAACTCCATCCCCTCCGCCTTACCGTGCAGCCGTCCTCCAGGACGCTGTAGGTGAACCTGCTGTTGCCCTCGGCCCTGATCTCCACGTCGTTGGAGCCCTGGATGAGGAGGGCTTTCTTCAGGTTGCCCGTCTCCTCGTCCATGTAGGCGATGCTGTTCTTGCAGTGGTAGGTGACGTTCTGGGAGCCCTCGGTGGACAGCAGGCGGAGGAAGGTCAGCTGGATGCTGGCGGTGGTGGGGGAAAGGCTCTCATCGCCGTAGCTGAACTGCAAGGAAGAGGAAAGAGAGGTCAAAACCCGCGGGCATCATCACGGCGGGTTATTTCCAGCCACCCCTGGGAAGGGACCGCTGAGTTTTGTGCTCCCAGATGGCTGCAAAATCTTTGCCAAAAAAAGAAAACAACAACAAAACTTTGACTTGCAGAGCCAAATTGACCCGACTCCACACATTCAAGCTCATCCTAACCCAGCTCCTCCTTCCTCTAACAGCCCTAACCCACCTGCTTCCCACCACATCCACCGAGACGACCCCAAGGAGGGCGTCCCGCGTGGAATTCACCCCCCAGGAAGGCTCCCACTTACGTGGAAGCCGCCGTTGATGGTCTCTGCAAACCAGACGTGCTTCTTGTCTTTGGTCTTGCTGCTCCACCAGTTCTTTTTGGGGATGCTGCTGGGGGTCGGGTAGACGCAGGTCTCGCCCGTCTCCATGTTGCAGAAAACCTTGATGGCATCCAGGGTGCAGCCCTGGTTCGGGTCGATCCAGTAGTCTCCTGCAGCACAAGGGGGGCACAAACGGCTCGCTAAGGGGGCTGGGGGGGGTCGGGGCGAGGAACCCCAAGGCTGCTTTCGGGTGCCAGGGGCTGGGGAGGAAAGCAGGGAGAGGGGAGGCAGCGGTGCCTCGTACCGCTCTTCCAGTCGGGGTGGCAGAGCTTGATGTCGCGGCAGGTCCTGGCCGGGTTCTTCTTGGAGCCCTCGGGGCTGCGGATGCTCTCGATCTGGTTGTTGAGGGACTTGAGGGTGGCGTCCACCTCGACGTCGTGCTGCCGCAGCCCGCCGGCGGCCTCGTCCGCCCGCATGTAGCGGATGGGGTCGGGGCCCTTCTCCGTCTGACCCAAGCCGGCGAAAGCTGACATGTCGATACCGGTGCCGGGAGGGCCGGGGGGACCGGGGGGGCCGGGATTTCCAGGAGGACCCTACGGGAAGAAGAAGAAACCATCGTGAGGGGCTGCTCAGCCAGCCGGACCCCGCACCCTGCCTCCTGATGCCGGATCTCACCGCAGGGCCGGGTTCGCCGCTCCGTCCGCGGGGGCCGGGGGGGCCGATGGGGCCGGGCATGCCGTTGGAGCCGTCTTTGCCGGAGGGGCCGACGGGGCCGGGGGGACCCTAGGAGAGAGCCCCGAATTTGGGGGGTCAGGTCGGTGAAGGAGCAAAGGGAAGGGTGTGGAGCCATGAGCTCTCGGTGGGGGCTCGAGGCTGGAGGTGCCCGGGGGGGGCGTTGGGAGCTCCTTGGCCTCTCGCCACCCCAAATGGCACCGTCAGGACTTACTCTGGGGCCGGAGGGGCCAGCAGGACCAGCAGCGCCTTGGTCTCCAGAAGGACCCTGTGGAAGAAGCGAGGGTGGGCGGCTGCAGCAGGCTCAGCCCCAGCAAAGCCTTCGGGTGGGCTCGGGGGTCCCTCGGTGGCCGCAGAGACCCCCAAAGGAGCCGCATCCTGCGGCTGGACTCAGCGCTGAGATCCCAAAACCAACTTACGGGGGGGCCGGGAAGACCCTGCAGTCCGGTGAAGCCGCGGTGGCCCTTCAGCCCTCTCTCTCCAGCCTCTCCAGTCTCACCTTTGTCACCGCGAGGCCCTTGGGGACCCTAGGAGTGGGGAAGGGGCCGCGTCAGGCTCGGGGTGGCAGACCCCTGCCCAAGGCACCCAGGACCCCATGTTTCACACACGGGACGTGCCAGCAGGCGCAGCACCACTCACCGGCATGCCTCGAGCGCCAGCAGGACCGGAGGGACCCATGGGCCCTTGTGCACCCTGCGGGGAGAAAAAAGGGAGTCAAAAGGAGCTGGGAAGGGGTCGTGCCAAGAGGTGCCAGCACCCTGCAACACCCACAGCCTCGGGGCCGGGATTATGGGGGTTTGGGGGGCGTCTGAACCAGCCCCAGGCACCACACTCCTGTTCCCAGCCCTGCTGGCATCTGTGACAGTGAAAAAAAAAGTCTTAATGGGGCTTAACGACAGCTTTAAATACGCTCAGCCGGAGCATGGGAGCATGGAAGGAGCCCTGCAGGTGCCCCGGCAGATTTTGCCTGCTTACAGCTCCCCAGGCTTGCTCTGAGGGGGCTCTGGGCACTGATAGCTCCTCGGGAAGATGTTCAGGAAGATGCTCTGAGATGCAAACAGCTCTCGAGGCACCGCTGAATTAGCAGCAGCCCCTAACGGCACCGCCTGGCTCTCCCAATTACTCCAAGCAGCTAATTGCTCCCGGGGAGCCGCTGTCATTTGCGTGCTTAATCTGTGCACGGGGTGGCTGCCGGTTCCCATATCGAGACCTTAAACCCAACGAGCCCTGGCACTCACCGTCTCGCCTCTGTCTCCTTGTTTGCCGGTGGGACCAACGGGGCCGGGAGCGCCGGGGGCACCGGGAGCGCCGGGGGCACCCACGGGGCCGGTCTCGCCGCGATCGCCCTGCGTGCAGACAGCGGGGTGCTCAGATCCGTGCCAAACTTGGGCTTTTTGGGCTCAGATCCGTGCCAAACTTGGGGCTTTTTGGGGCACGGAGAGCAAGCACCAAGGCGGGAGCCCGCAGCAAACTCACCTTCACGCCAGCTGCGCCGTCTCTGCCTGGGGGGCCGTCAGCACCGGGGTTGCCCTGGGAGGAGAAGAGGAGAAATTAGCACCCAGGGATGAGCACCAAGTCGCCTTTCGAGGCAAAAAAATGCTGGTGGAAAGGTGCCCGAGAGCTGAGTTATGCCTGGGATGCTCAGCGATGCCCGGTGCAGCTGTAGCTGGAGGCACCGATCAGCTTCCCTATTTTTTTTCCCCAAGGAGGGGTTCGCCTACCTCGCGCCCAGGCTCGCCAGCAGGTCCTGTGAGACCGGGGGGACCCACGGGGCCGGGGGGACCTCGGTCGCCCGCAGAGCCGGGTGCTCCTTGCTTTCCGGGTTCGCCCTAAACAAGGGGAAAAAAGCGTGTGAACGGGAGAGACCCCAGCACAGCCTTCACCCACCGATGGGTTTATTTTGAGGCTCCCAGACCCCACTGCATCCACCCAGCCCCCGGTATTTCCCTGTCCCTTCTTCAGGGCTTGCACCAGCGGCTCCTGGTGGGGAGAAGCCGGCCCTGCACAACCCCACCCAGCACCCGGACACAGAGACCCCAGGGTGCTCGGGCAGCACCGAGGGGGCTGGAGGCCCCGAGATGTGCCCGGGGTGCTGCAGCCCCCACGTTTCACCCCCCAGTGAGGGTTCACAGCCCCCAAATTTGACTCACCGATGGCCCTGGCAGCCCGGGGAAGCCTCTCTCGCCGCGCTGTCCGGGCAGACCGACGATGCCGCGCTGTCCTGCCAAACCTTGGGGACCGGGGGGACCGTCGGGACCCTGCGGGGAGGCAGGGGGGGGGCTCAGACCCTGTGGGATGGCACCACGCAGCCGGGGGAGCACGGAGAGAGGTGTCCCCCCCCCTCCAAAAAGCTCACCGCAGGGCCGTCCTCTCCAGGTTCGCCTTTCTCGCCAGGGGGGCCAGCAGGGCCTTGGAGCCCGGGGTCGCCGGCACGGCCCGGGGGACCGGCGTCGCCACGAGCACCCTTGGGACCGTCCTTGCCAGCAGAGCCAGGGGGGCCGGGGGGGCCTGGGTTACCCTGCGGGGGAGGAAAACAAGGTTGGTGCAAACAGAGGAGGCTTCTCCACCTTCATCGCCCACATCCCGGTGCTGCTCGGGGTCTGGCTCTGCTCCCGAGCCTCAAAACCCTGAGAAAATCCCTTTTTAGGGGCTGAGGAATGGCCACAAGCAGCCTGGAGTCCCAGAGCCCCCGCGGGGATGTGCCGTCCCCTCCGCCTGGCAGGGGGCAGGAGGCACCCGAACCCTGGGTGGGGGCGACCCCAGACACCCCCCGACTCACATTAGGGCCGGGTGGTCCCACGCGGCCGGCGGCTCCGGGGAATCCGGTGGCTCCCTGGGGAAGGAGAGGAGAAAGGTGGCTGAGATGTGACATCCCGGGGCTGCCCCTTCCCCAGCCCCCTGCCCACCCCCCCGATACTCACGGGGGGACCCTGAGCACCGCGGGCTCCTTTGGGACCAGTTACACCAGTGGGACCCTGGGGAGGAGAGAAAAGAGGGTTGGAAACGCTCCTGGGGGGGCTGCGATGCCCGCAGCGGGGCCGTGTCGAGGCCATGCCCCAAATTTTGTGGCGTGGGGTCTGCCCCAAATTTCGTGGTGCGGGGTCTGCCCCCATTTGGGGGCTGTACCCACCTGGGGGCCGGGTGCGCCCGAGGGACCTTGGGGACCGGGAGCGCCGGCGTCACCCTTCTGCCCGGGCTCTCCTTGCTCGCCTTTGGCACCGGGTTGTCCATCGGCGCCCTGCACCGAGGGGGGGGGGAAAAGCGGCCGCCGTGAGCAGGGAGAGGATGGTGGATGTGTGCTGGGGGGGGGACAGGGCTAAATACTCACCGGGGGGCCAGCAAATCCAGCAGGACCGGGGGCACCAGGCTCGCCACGCTCGCCCTATTGGGGACAGATGCCAGGGTTAACGGTGGGGACGGGGGGAGTGCGGCCAGCGGTGTCACCGCCAGCACCCCTGGGGGCTGTGGGTGTCGCACTTACGGGGGCACCGCGGGCACCGGCAGCGCCAGATGGACCGGGGGGGCCGGATTCACCCTGGAAAAGAGAGGATGGAGAGGTGGGGGCGTTGGTGGCATCTCCCCAGGGAGCACCGTGGGGGCGTCTCGGTGCAGCCGTGGGGCTGGCCGGGCTCTCACCTTCTCGCCGTTGGGGCCAGCGGGGCCGGGGGGGCCGATGGGACCGGTCAGACCCTACAGGAGAGAGAAAAATGAGGATGTGGCCCCCACCAGCACCCTTGGGTGGCCGCTTTCACCGTGTCCCTGTCCCACTTACGCGTGCGCCGTCCTTCCCTGGAGCTCCCTCGGGACCCTTCTCGCCGACGTCTCCCTGCAGGGCGAGACGGAGGTGCCATGAGCCACTCCGAGCCCCGACACCCTTGGGGACACCCCCGGGGACCCCCTGGGGTCACCCACGGGACGTGTCACCTACCCGGTCACCCTTGGGGCCGGCGATGCCAGCTGCTCCTCTCTCTCCGGGCATTCCCTGCAGCCCTGGGGGTCCTTGGGCGCCGTTGGGGCCGGCCGGGCCGGTTGCACCCTACAGTGGGAGCAGATTTGGGGTCATTGGGGTGCTCACGGCGGCACGGATCCGCTGGGGGGGCACCGAGCCCCCTCCCAGCGGGTCCCCTCGTCACCCACCTTGGGTCCGTCGGTGCCTGGCGTGCCGGGGAGCCCGCGGGGACCCTGCAGCCCTTGTGCGCCGGGGGAGCCGCGCTCACCGGGGAAGCCGCGTTCGCCCTGGCGTGGGGGGGGGACAGCGTTAGAAAAAGGCGGTGGTGGGGGTCGTGGGGTCCTCGGTAAGGACGTCAGAGGGCAGAGCATCCGTCCTGGAGGGGACTGGGGTGTACTGGGAGGACTGGGGATGCGCTGCGATGGAGGCTGAGCCACCGGGACTGGAGGAGCATTGGGTGGGGGAGGACGGATTCTGCCCGTACCCCCCCCAGACCCCCCCATGGGACAGAGAGAGGGGTCCCGAACCCAATCCAGGAGCGATACTTACTCTGGGACCGACGAGACCGGGGGCACCGGCTTCTCCGGGAACGCCCTGCGGGGATGGGGGAAGAGCCGGGGGTCAGCACCGGGGGGGTCCGGGGGTGCTGAGCCCCCATGCGCAGCCGGGGGGGCGATGGGGAGGAGGGAAGGAGGGAGGGGGTCTCACCTGGTCTCCGGGTTTGCCGCTCTCTCCGGGGGGACCTGGTGGGCCGGGCAGCCCCTGGGGGGGCAAGAAGTGGGGTTAGGGGGTGTCCACGAGCATCACCCCCACTCCAGCACCCTGACCCCCCCCCGTGTGCCCCCCACTCACCTGGAAGCCGGAGGGACCGGGGGCTCCTTGCTCTCCTCTCTCGCCAGCGGGACCCTAGGGAAGGAGGGCGGTGACGGCCCCGAAACCCCCCCAGGGATTCAGACATGGGGGGGCTTCGCAGCCCTTCGCCCACCCCAAAATTTGGGGGAAAACCGAAATCACAGCGAGGCGTGGGGCAAAATCCCTACACCCTGACCCCGGGGGTCTCACCCACCCCAGATCCCCAGCATGTGGGGGGGGGTGCCCAGATCTGGGGAAGGGGGGGGGCCACGACCCCCAGCCCCGTGTTTCAGGCAGGTTTTGTCCCCAAAATAAGACGCTGGTGACACTCACGGCAGGTCCGGGGGGGCCGGCAGCTCCTGTCTCACCATCCTTGCCAGGAAGACCCTGTGGAGGAGACCCCCCCACACACAAGCTCAGCTCCGTCCCGTGCCTCAGTTTCCCCCCCCGGGGGCTGTTTCAGCTGAAGAAGCCCCCAGGAGAGGTTTTGGGGAGGGGGGGGGGGCAGCAAAACCAACTCACCCGCAGCCCCGGGGCACCGGGCAGCCCTTTTTCGCCGGCTTTTCCAGGCTCACCCTAAAGGGAGGAGAGGGGTGGCGGTGACGGGGGGGGGCCTTGGTCTTCACAACCCCATTTTTTTGGGGCAGAAAACACCAGAAAATGCCCCAAAACTTACGTTAGCGCCTTTGGGACCGGGGAAACCCATCACGCCGGGCTGCCCACGGGCACCCTGAGGGCCGGGGGGGCCGGGGCGGCCATCCTCGCCGGGAGAGCCCTGTGGGGAGGGGGGGACATCAGTGTGGGGTCACGGCATCCCCCCCCCCTAAACCTCGAGACCCCCGCCCCGTGGAGCATCACTTACGGTGGGGCCGACTTTGCCTTGAGGTCCAGCATCGCCGGGGCGGCCGGTGAGACCCTGGGGAAGCAAAATTGGGGGGGCTGCAGCGGGTGGTGCCCGGGCAGGGGGGGGACACCGAGAACCCCATCCCACCCGGACACAGTGGGGAAGGCTGTTGGGATGGGGATGGGGCTCACCTGGGGGGCACAGGGGGCTGCGGACCCCCCCCAAAGGGCAGCTTTGGTGACCCCAAATGCTTCCCGGCTAAGCCCCGAGTGTTTTAGGTAGCCCCAAGGAGCGTCGTGGCAAACCCCAAAGAGCCCAGGAGCCCAAAGAGCCCCGTGACTAATCCCAAATGCACCCAACCTCACCCCAAAGAGCACCTTAACCCCAAATGCACCTTAACTAGCCCCGAGGTGCACCTTAACCAGCCCCAAAGGGCACCTTAACCAACCCCAAAGAGCACCTCAACCAACCCCAAAGAGCACTTTAACCAACCCCAAAAGCATCTCAGCTAACACCAAAGGGCATCCCAACAGGAGCTGAACCAACCCCACTGAGCACCTTAATGCCCAAGAGCGTCTTGGATAACCCCAAGTGCTCCCGTGAACCAACCCCAAAGGCACTTCAACCAACCCCAAATACTCTTTAGCCAACCCAAAAGCTCCTGAAACATCCCCAAATGTTTCTTAACCAACCCCAAACGCCCCTTCATCAGCACAAACGGACTTTGACCAACCCAAAATGCACTTTAGCTCACCCAAATGCCCTTTACCCAACCCAAATGCCCCTTAACCAACCCCAAGTGCCCCTTAACAAACCCCAAATTCCCTTGAACCAACCCCAAGTGCCCCTTAACCAACCCAAATGCCCCTTAACCAACCCCAAATGCCCTGTAACCAACCCCAAATGCCCTGTAACCAACCCCAAATGACCCTTATCCAACCCCAAATGCCCCTTAACCAACCCCAAATTCCCTTTAACCAACCCCAAAAGCTCCTGACCCCCCCCCCGCCCCCAGGAGCCTCCTTGCAGCCCCCCCCCATCCCCTCCATCCCCCTGCCCCATCCGCGTCCCCCCCATCCACCAGGAGCAGCCCCAGCCCTTTCCCTCCCCCCCAGCCGCCCCCACCCCAGGGGGGGTTCAGGATGTGCCCCCCCCCCCCCAAGCTCTTACCCTTGCTCCAGGCAGCCCGGGCTCTCCGGGACGCCCGGGGTCACCGGTGGCACCCTTGGGACCGGCGAGGCCAGCGGGGCCGCGTTCACCCGGAGCACCCTGTGTAGGGTTGGGGGGGGGGGGACCACAGGGGTGAGGTTTGGGGGCTCAGGGGGTGGGCAACACCCCCAGGACCCCCCCCACCCCATAACCCCGACGTCCCACCTTGGGTCCAGCCAGCCCGTCTTGCCCGGGGAAGCCGCGGTTGCCGGGAGCACCCTATGGAAAAAGGAGAGGAACAAAGGTAAGATGAGGGTTTTTTTTGGGGTTGGGGGGGGCAGCATCTCGCTGAGGGGTGGGGGCCACGCACCCTTTCTCCGGGGGGGCCCACGGGGCCGGCAGCACCGGGTTCCCCACGGGCTCCTCTTTTGCCTTCCTCCCCAGCCGGCCCGGGGGCACCTTGGGGTCCTGCGGGGCCCTGAGGAAGAGGAGCAAAACGGGTCAAAAAAAAGCAGCGATTTGGGATGGGAAAAGGGCTGGGGGGGACAACCCGTAGACCCCCCCCCAATTCCCCAAACACCCGACCCGCGTGTCACGACGGCGCCGGGGCTCGGCGGCCCCCCGGCAGGGATCCGGCCCCGCGCATTGAGGCTGCTTAATGAAGCGACGGGGGAATGTCCCCGGCCCCCGGGGACGAGGGGGGGGCACGGCGCGGTAACACAGCCCCTATTGTTCCCCCCCCCCCTTTATGGGAGAAGGGGGGAAGGGGGGGGGGGACGCTGCCCCTCGAGGGGCCTCGTTAGGGGAAGAGGTTCGTTAGCCGAGCCGGGTGGCTCGCCGCAGCGGGGTCTCCAGTGGGGTGGGGGCTGGATTTGTGTGTGTGTGTTTGTGTGTCCCCCCCCCGTCCCCAAAACTCACCGTCTCGCCCTTGGGTCCTTGCTCGCCTTTGAAGCCCGCGATGCCGGGTTCGCCCTGGGGAGAGAGAGGGGGGGGGGCGACGGGGGGCTCGGTGCTGTTCCCGTCGGGGTTCCTGTCCCCATCCCTGTCCTCGGCCCTGTCCTCGGCCCCTTTTCTGTCCCCGGCCCTGTCCCTATATGGGTCCCTGTCCCTATCTGCGTCCCCATCTCGATCCCTGTCCCCCCCCCATCCCTGACCCCATTCCCATCCCAATCTGCATCCCTGTCCCCAGCCCTGTCCCCACCTTCATCTGCATCCCTGTCCCCATCCCATTTCCTGTCCCCATTCCTGTCCCCATCCCTGTCCCCATCCCCTCTCCTGTCCCCTTCCCCGTCCCTGTCCCCATCCTCACCCCCTCTCCACCTTTGTCCCCACCCCATCTGTCCCCCACCCCATCCCCACCTGCACCCCTGCCTCCGTCCCTATTCCTGTCCCCACCCTACTCGGTGTCCCCTGTCCCTGTCCCCATGTCCTGAGCCCTGTCCCCATCCCCAGCCCTGTCCCCATCCCCTTTCCTGTCCCCATCTTCATCCCTGTCCCCCACCCCATCCCTGTCCCCATTTCCTGTCCCCATTCCTCATTCCTGACCCCAACCTCAACCCCTCGTCCTCATCCCTGTGCCTGTCCCCATTGTCATCCCTGTCCCCATCCTTTTCCTCCCCCCCACGCTCATCTTCTTACCTTGCCCCTGTACCCACCCCCATCCCCATCCCATTCCCACCCCCTCCCCATTTCCATCCCGGCTTCCATCCCCAATCCCATTCCCAATCCCATTCCCACCCCATTTCCATCCCATCCCCACCCCATTCCTGCCCCCCCCATTTCCATCCCAGTTTCCAACCCCATCCCATTCCCAATCCCATTCCCACCCCATCCCCACCCCATTCCCACCCCCTCCCCATTTCCATCCCAGTTTCCTCCCCCAATCCCATTCCCAATCCCATCCCCACCCCATTCCCTCCCCCTCCCCATTTCCATCCCATCCCCGTCCCCGTCCCCCCCCTCTGGGGACCACATTCAGGTCCCCTGGGGGCGACCCGAGGGTGTTTGGGGGGGGGTCAGGGAGCACCCAAAAGTGGGTCCAAGAATGGGGACAGATCCTAAAAAACGGGGAGGAGCCTGGGGCGGAGTGGGCGGGACCATCTGACAGTGGGCGGGGCCATTTTGGGCAGTGGGCGGAGCCACAGCCAGGTCCGTCTTGGGGGGTTTGGGGGGGTTCGGGGGGGGCTCTTACCGTCTGTCCCTTGGGTCCCAGCGGGCCGGTGGCACCTTGGGGTCCGGGGGGGCCGCGGGGGCCGGGGAAGCCTGGAGCACCTGCGATGCCTGGGGCACCCTGCAGGCAGCCGGTGACCGTCACGGGGGGGGGGGACACGGGGACACGGCACGGCCCCGTGCGCCCCCACGTCCCCAGGAACCTGCGTCCTCTGTGTCTGACAGCGCGGCCCCCAGCATCTCGTGTGTCCCCCCCACCCCGTGTCCCCCCAGGACCCCACAACAGCCATCCCACATCCCCCAGTGTCCCCATGTCCCCCAATGTCCCCATGTTCCCAGTATCCTCATATCTCCCAGTGTCCCCATGTCCCCCCAGTGTCCCCATATCTCCCAGTGTCCCCACATCCCCCAGTGTCCCCATGCCCCCCAGTGTCCCCATATCTCCCAGTGTCCCCATGCCCCCAGTGTCCCCATGCCCCCCAGTGTCCCCATATCTCCCAGTATCCCCACACCCCCCAGTGTCCCCACGTCCCCAGTATCCCCATATCTCCCAGTTTCCCCATGCCCCCCAGTGTCCCCATGCCCCCAGTGTCCCCATGCCCCCCCAGTGTCCCCATATCTCCCAGTATCCCCACGCCCCCAGTGTCCCCGTATCTCCCAGTATCCCCATGTCCCCCAGTGTCCCCACACCCCCCAGTGTCCCCATATCCCAAAATGTCCCCATGCCCCCCAGTGTCCCCATGTCCCCCAGTGTCCCCATATCTCCCAGTATCCCCATATCTCCCAGTATCCCCACACCCCCCAGTGTCCCCATATCTCCCAGTGTCCCCACGCCCCCTAATGTCCCCACGCCCCCCAATGTCCCCACACCCCCCAATGTCCCCACATACACCTCCACACCCCCCCCAACGCCCCCCATCATCTCCCCATCACCCCCCAACCCCTCCCATCACCCCCCAACCCCCTCCCACACACCCCCGTCCCCCTCATCCCGATGACCCCAACATCCCCACGTGTCCCCCGTCCCCATCCCCATCCCCGTCCCCCACTCACCGCCGAGCCCTTGGCTCCGGGGATGCCGTCGGTGCCGGGGTTGCCCTACGGGACGGAGCAGTCAGCGCCCCCCGTGCCTCAGTTTCCCCACCTCCAACAGAGCCCCCCCCACCCCCCCGTGTGTGCCCCCAACCCCACAGCTCCCAGGCTGCGGGTGGGGGGCACACAGGGGCACAGGGGAGTCAAGCCACCAAGGAGGGGGGGGGTGGGGGGGGGCAAAGTCCCCAAAAATCCCCTGGGGGCACTTACGGGGGCGCCGGCGGGGCCGGGGGAGCCGGGGGTGCCGGATTCGCCGCGGGGACCTTGGGCACCCTCGGGACCTCGTGCGCCGGTGGGACCTGCTTCACCCTGCGTGGGGGGGGGGACAGGACACGGGGGGGGGGGGACACGGAGGTGAGGGGGGGGGATTTGGGGCGGCCGTGCCTCAGTTTCCCCCTCCCCTTCCCTCCCCGCACCCCCCCCTGCGCTCAGCCCTTACCTTCGAGCCGGGGGCGCCGGGGAAGCCGGGGGCTCCGGCCGGGCCAACGGGTCCCTGGGGGGGGGGGGAAGAAAAGTGTGGGGGGGGCTGCCCCTATTGGGGGGGGGCACCCAAGGGACCCCAAAGGGATTTGGGGTCCAGTGGGGGGGGCAAAAAGCCTTGTACTTACGGGGGGGCCGGCGGGGCCGGGGAGACCATCGTTGCCGCGAGCGCCCTGGGGGGAGACGGCAACGGGGGGGTCACGGGGGGGGGTTCAGGGCACCCCATGCCCCCCCCTGCAGCCCCTGCCCCATTGGGGGGGGTCACCGGTGTGGGGGGGTCACCGGGGGGGTCTCGCACTCACCGCAGCACCGGAGGGGCCGGGACGTCCTCGCTCTCCTGGCAGCCCGCGGGGACCCTGGGGGGGGGCACACGGCGTCAGGTTGGGTTTATTGGGGGGGGGGGCACACAAACAGCCCCCCCTCCACCCTCCCCACCTCCCCCATGCCTCAGTTTCCCCGTGTCCCAGCCCTGATGCTCACCATGGGGCCGGGGGAGCCGTTCTCGCCGGGGGAGCCGGATTCGCCCTGTGGGGGGGGGGGAGAAGAAAATGAGCTGGGGGGGGGCAAAAAAAATGGGGGGGGGGCACACCCCGAGGCCGTGGGGGTCGCGCTCACCTTGGCTCCGGGGGCTCCTGCCTCGCCTTTGGCACCGTCCAAGCCAGGGTAACCCTGGGGGGGGGGGGGAGATGGGGGGGGGGCAAGAAGGTTGAGGGGGGGTCACCCAAAAGAGGGGCACTCAGGGTGCTATTTTTTTTTGGGGGGGGGCACTCACCCGGTGTCCTTTCACTCCGGGCAGACCGGGGGTCCCCGGGAAGCCGCGAGCACCCTGTGGGGAGGAGGAGGGTTGGGGGCATTAAAAAAAAAAAAGGGGGGGGGATAAAAAAGATAAAGGGGGGGCATAAAAAAAAAAGGGGGGGGCATAAAAAAAACAAAGGGGGGGGCACTGAGCCCGGATCCATCCCGGTGCTGCCTCACCTGGGGGCCGGGGGGGCCACGTTCGCCGGATTTGCCGGGTTTGCCTGTCTCGCCCTGCGAGATTAATTAAAAAAAAATTAAAAATAAAAAGTTTGGCACAAGGGGGGGGGCACAAAGGGGGGGGCACTGGTGCACCGAGCTGCCCGTGCTCAGCTCAGCACTGCCAGCAGGGGGGGGGGACACTCACGTCGTCACCGGGTTTCCCAGGAGGTCCCGGAGGTCCCCGGGGACCCATCGGACCCTAAAAGAGGCAGAGAGGAGGGGGTGAGCGGGGGGGGGGCTTTTTTTTTGGGGGGGGGGCTGGCACGTCCCCAAAGCGGGGGACAAAGGGGTGCGGGGGGGGGACACTCACAGCAGCGCCGGGTTCGCCAGGCTCGCCGGGGTTGCCTTGAAATCCTTGGGGACCCTGGGGGGGGGGGGCAACAGAGGGGGTGGCATCAGGAGGGGGGGGGGCGGTGGAGCAGCCACCCAGAGCCCCCACCCCTCCCCAGACATTTTTTGGGGGGGGGGGGGGGGGGGTACTTACGGGAGCGCCGGTGGGGCCGGGGGGGCCGCGGGGTCCCATAGGTCCCTGTGGGGAGAGACAACGAACACCGGTGTCATTGGGGGGGGGGGCGACCACCATCACCCCCTCCCTGCCTGATAAAGCAGGGGGTGCCCCCCCCCAAAAAAAAAAAACGAAAAAAAAAGGGTGGTCCCACAGTGGGGTCTGCAGGGATGAGACCCCCCCAGGGGTGCGGGGGGAGGTGTTTTTGGGGGTCCGTTGATTTTTTGGGGGGTCCCACTTTGTTTATTTAATTGGGGGGGGTCTGGTTTGTATTTTTTTTTGGGGGGGGGGCTGTTTTTTTTTGGGGGGGGGGCTTACCATGGGTCCCTGCATGACGCCCATCTGCGCGCCGCCAGCCTTCTCGTCGAAGCCGCCCGCCATCTGAGCCGCGAAGTTCTGTAAAATTGGGGGGGGGCTGAGCAACGCTGCCTGCCCCCAAAACAGCCCTTTTCACCCCAAAATCCCTAGCCTCCACATACTCACCCCACCGAGTCCAGGGGGGCCGGGAGGTCCGGGGGGGCCGGGGGGGCCGGGGTTGCCGGGGGTCCCAGGTTCTCCATCCCTGCCGCGGGGGCCAGGAGCACCCTGAAGGGGGGGGACACACATAAAAAGCCCCTTGGTACCCCAAAAAGTGCACGGAGCTTCTCTGCAGCACCCATGGGTGCAGGTGGGGGGGGGATTTTTTTATTCCCCCCCCCCATATTTTGGGGGTGCGCTCACCTTCTCCCCTTTCTCGCCGCGGTCCCCTCGCTGTCCCTGCTCGCCTGCCGGGCCCTGTGGAGGTGGGGGGGGGTCAGTTTGTCCCCGTGCACCCCCCCACACACACAAAATGTGCTCCCCCCCCTCCCCAAATTCCTGCCCCCCCTCCCACAAATATTCCAGCAATGCGCCCAACGCGTTCCCACCTGCGGTCCCGGAGGCCCTCGGGGTCCTACAACCTGTGGGGGGGGGGGGCGAGAGAAATAAAAGGGTGGGGTGAGAGAGGAGCACATGGGGACCCCAAATCCCCCCCCCACAATGACAGAGCCCCCCCCATTTTGGGGGATTTCCCCCCGAAACCGCCAGCACTTACATCTTTGATATCGCCGGGTTCACCTTTCTGTCCCTGCAAGGCAAAGCAGGGGGTGAGATTGGGGGGGTGGAAGAACCCATTGAGCCCCCCCCCAAAAAAAATCTCTGTCCCCCTCCCCACATTGTCATGGACCCCCCCCAGGAGGTGATGAAGCCCCCCAGGAGGTGGCAAAACTGGAGCCCCATGTGGATGCCCTCCCTCCTTTCTCCCCCCCCCCCCCCCAACTCATTTTGGGTGAAAATCCTTGGAAATTGGGATTATGCTGGAAGTATCGGGCGGGGGGGGGAACCAGCCTCACCTTGGGGCCAGGTTGTCCTGTTGGAAAGGCAAAAAAAAATAAAGAGAAATTAGAGCAGGGAGGGTTTTTTTGGGGGAGGGGGGGTGAGTGAATCCATCTGCAGCTGGGGGGGGGCGTGTGATGCTGGGGGGGGCTGCGTGGCCAAACTGGGGGGCACTGGAATTGGGGGGGGGGCTCCCCCAAAGCAGGGCGGCGAAGCACGCGGAAGCGGGGCCACGCGATTTGGGGAGTGGGGGGCACTCAACCCTTCACCCCCCCCAATGATGGGGGGGCAGGAAAGGGTTAAAAAAGGCAACTTTGGGGTTTTTGGGGTGCTGGGGGGGGGGGGCAGCAGCGGGGCTTGGGGGTGCTCAGGGATACGGGGCCATCGGCCTTCCGCAGGACCCAGGGTGGAAATGTGGTGGTTTGGGGTGAATAATCGGTGATTTGGGGCAGCCACAATATCGGCATTTTTGTTTCATTTTGTTCCACCCCCCCCCCGGGTTGAGGTTGCGGCCAAACCCAAATTAAACAAGGGAAAAAAAAAAAAATCCCAAATCCCAGCCCCGGGGTCAGGGGCCGCGACCTCCCCTCGGGACACGCTTGGAGTGGGGCTTAGCAAAAAGCCCAGGTGGAAAATGGGCAAAAAGGGGCGAAAAAGGGCCAAAGGGAGGGGGGAAGGTGCCAAAAATGGGGCCAAAAAGAGGGAAGAAGGGGAAAAAAAGGCATAAAATGGTGAAAAAAAGAGGCGAAACAGGTGCAAAAAGGGCCAAAAAAGGACAAAAAGGAAAAAAGCGCATATTAAGAAAAAAGAGGTAAAAAGAGGTAAAAAAGGGGAAAAAAGGGCAAAGAGGGGCAAAGTAGGATGAAAATGGCTAAAGAAGGATGCAGAGGGGCAAACAGGCGAAAACGGGGAAAAAAGAGGGCAAAAGAGGGAAAAAGGGGAAAAAAGAGGGAAAAGGGGGAGAAAAGAGGGAAAAAGGGGGGCAAAAAGTGGGCAAAAAAAAAGGTAAAATGGGGCAAAGAAGAGGCTAAAAGGCGGAAAAAGGGCTGAAAGGGGGCAAAAATGGTGAAGAGGGAGGAAAGGCAAAAGGGGAGAGAAAGGCGTAAGGGGGGCAAAAAAGACAAAAAACGGGGGGAAAAAAGGCCCAAAAAGGGCAAGAAAAAGAACCAAAAGGGGCAAATAAGGGCCGAAAATGGACAAATAGGGGCAAAATGGACAAAAAGGGCCAAAAGGGGGCAAATGAAGGCCCAGAAGTGGCAAATAAAGGGCTAAAAAGGGGCAAATAAAGGGCTAAAAGGGGCAAATTAAGACCAAAAAATGGCAAATAAAGGGCCAAAAGGGGCAAATAAAGGCCTAAAAGGGGGCAAATAAAGGGCTAAAAAGTGGCAAGTAATGGCCAAAAAGGGGCAAATAAAGAGCCGAAAGGGGCAAATAAAGGCCAAAAAGGGACAAATAAATGCCCCAAAGGTGCTAATAAAGGCCCCAGAGGGGTCATTTTTTCCCGGATCGGGCCTTTTTCCACCCGGGGGGCGTCTCGGAGGGGCCGGGCCCCAGTTGCCTTTTCCCCACCGCACGTCCCCATGGTGGGGTGGGGGGGTTGTGTGGGGTCTGTGGGGTGTCGGGGGGGGGGGTGCTGCCGGCGTGGCGCCGGGGTAATTTATTTATTTGATCGGGCGAAGGGGTCGGAATAAATAAATTACGGGCGGTGGCGGCGGGGGGCTCGGCGGGGCAGATGGGGCAGCACTCTCCGAAGGGGATCTCGGGGCTGGGGCAGTCCCGCAGCTCCTCGCAGATGATCTCGTCGCACAGCACGGTGCCGGTGTCGCAGACGCAGATGCGGCAGGGCTCCGGCTTCCACACGTCCTTGTCGCTGTAGCTCTGCCCGTCCTGCACGCAGCCGCCGCCGGCCTCCGCTGCGGCGGGCCGAGGAGGATGGGGAGGAAATTTGGGGGGGGGGGGGGGGGGTAAGGGGTTGGGGAGGAGGGCGAGGGAGGAGGTTTTGGGGTGGGAGAGGGCACGGCATCACCCCCCTGCGCCGTGGTGGCACGGGGATCCCCCCCCCCCCCAAATGTGCCTCCCTCCGAAATGATTTGTGGGCACCACGTGCGCCCCCTTATCCCCCCCCCACCCTCCCCACACACGTCTTGCTGGAGGAGGAGGAGGAGGAGGATGAAGGCTCCCCAAGCAGCGAGGCGGCGGCGCAGCGAGGGGGGTGCCAGCCTGGCGCGGGGAAGCGGGGAAATCCCCCCCCCCCACCTCCCAAATCCCAAAAACCCCGGTGGCGCTCGGTGTCCCCGTGTCCCCTCCTGGACCCTCGTCCCGCTCGGTGGGACGTGGGATGGCCCCCGGTGTTCCCAGGGAGCTTGGGTGGCACCTGGATGTCCACAGGAGGTGCCCCAGGGTGCCCAAAAGGCACCTCAGGGTCCCCAAAAGACCTCCCGGAGTCCCCAGGGGTGCCCCAGGGTCCCCAAGAGGCACCCGAGGGTCCCCAGGCTGCAGCCAGGGTCCCCAAGAGGTGCCC